>NC_140491.1:37488802-37703802 GCF_964271855.1 Acomys minous | reverse complement strand
ATTATTATTATTATCTTTACATTCCAATCACAGCCTCCTCCCTCCTTTCCTCATCTTACCCTTCCTCCCTCTTCCCTCTATCCCCCTCACTTACCCTCAGAAAAGGGGAGCCCCACACCAACCTACCCCAGAACATCAAGTCACATCAGGACTGAATGCATCCTCTTCCACTGAGGCCAGGCAAGGCCAAGGAGTTGTGATTGAAAATCAGGCCACAGAGTCCACGTCAGAGACAGCCCCTTCTCCCCTTCCTAGGGAAACTACATGAAGACCAAGCAGCCCATCAACTACATATGCGTAGGGGGCCTAGGTCCAATGCATGGTTGGTGCTTCAGTCTCTGTAAGCCTTGCTGGGCCCAGGTTATTTGCCTCTGTTGGTCTTCTTGTGGAGGTTTGGTCCCCTCTAGGTCTTTCTTCTATCCATCACCCAACTTTTCCACAAGGTGTGCTCCACCTGATGTTTGGCTGTGACTCTCAGCATCTGCTTCTATCCACTGCTGGATGGAGCCTCTCAGAGAACAGCTATGCTACACTCCTGTTTGCAATCATAGCAGAATATCATTAATCGTGTCCAGGGTTGGCTCTCTCTGCCATGGAGTGGTTCTCAATTTGGGCCAGTCATTGGTTTGACATTCCCTCGATCTCTGTTCTGTCCTTATCTCTACAAACCTTGTAGGCAGGGTAAATTCTGGGTTGAAGTTTTTGTGGGTGGGTTGGCGTTCCCCTCCCTCCACTAGAAGTCTTGTCCTCTTCCGTCTCCATGACCCCACCACTAGGAGTCACCCCCATATCCTCCCAGGAGTCTACCCTGTCATAGGTCTCCTGTCTCAGAGATGCCCTGTCCTTGGTTTCTCTTCTCTCTCTGAGCCCTCTGGTCTTCACCACCACCACCACCCCCAACATCTGATCCCCAACCTCATTTTCCACCCAACTCCCTCTCCTACCCTGTTACCTCACTTCATCCACATCCACTGTCTATTCTATTTCCTCTTCTGAGTGAGGATTAAGCATCTTCCCTTGGGCCCTCCTTCTTACGTAGCTGCTTTGGGTCTGTGAGTTGTTGCATGTTTTCCTGTGTTATATGGCTAATATCCACTCATAAGTGAGTGCATACTATGTGTGTCTTTCTGGGTTTGAGTTACCTCATTCAAGATATTTTCTAGTTCTATCCAGTAGCTGAGGTGTAGTCCACTGGGTAAATGTACCACATTTTTTGTTTGTTTGTTTGTTTGATTGTTTTGATTTTTTGTTTATTAGTTTGTTGTTTTTTAAATCCATTTTTAGTTAAGGGACATCTGGGTTGTTTCCAGAGGCTGGCTATTATAAAAGCTGCTATGAATATAGTTGAGCAAATATCCTTGTTGTATGGTAGAGCATCTTTCAGGTATATGCCCGCAAGTGGCATAGCTGGGTCTTTTTTTTTTTTTTTTTTTTTTCGGTTTTTCAAGACAGGGTTTCTCTGTGTAATAGCCCTGGCTGTCCTGGACTCACTTTGTAGACCAGGCTGGCCTCAAACTCACAGTGATCTGCCTGCCTATGCCTCCTGAGTGCTGGGATTAAAGGCCTGTGCCACCACTACCCGGCTCTATAGCTGGGTCTTGAGGTAGAGTTATTCCCAATTTTCTGTGAAAGTGCCAGGTTGATTTCTAAAGTGTTGTACAAGTTTGCCCTCCCAGCAGCAATGGAGGAGTGTTCCCCTTTCTCCACATCCTCAACGGCATGTGCTGTCACTTGAGGTTTTTATCTTAGCCACTCTAACCAATTTAAAATGAAATCTCATAATCATTTTGATTTACATTTCCCTGAAGACTAAGGACATTGAGCATTTCTTTAAGTGCTTTAATTGGATATAAGATGGAACCTCAGAGTTGTTTTGATTTGCATGTCCCGGATGACCAGGAATGTTGAACATTTCTTTAAGTGTTTCTCAGCCATTCAACATTCCTCTGTTGAGAATTCTCTGTTTAGCTCTATGCCCCACTTTTAAAATTAGGTCATTTTGTTTGCTGATGTTTAATTTTTTGAGTTCTTTATAAATTTTGGAGATTAGCCCTTTGTCAGATGTAGGATTGATGAAGATCTATTCTCAATCTATATGCTGCTGTTTTCTTCTATTGGCAGTGTCCTTTGTCTTACAGAAGTTTTTCAGTTTTGTGAGGTCCCATTTAATTGAACTGAGTTGCTGATGTTCTGTTCACAAAGTTGTTGCCTGGGCCCATGAGTACAAGGCTAATGCCCACTTTCTCTTTTAGTAGACTTAGTGTTTCTGATTTTATGTTGAGGTCTTTGGTACACTTGGACTTGAATTTTCTGCAAGGAAAAAATATGGAAATATTTGCATTTTTCTACATATGGGCATCCAGTTAGACAAGAACCATTTGTTGAAGATGCTGTCTTTTTTCCATTGTATGGCTTTGGCTTCTTTCTTAAAAATCAAGTGTCTTCTTTGAAAGTCTGGTAGAATTCTATTCTGAAACAATCTGGTCCTGGGCTCTTTTTACTTGAGGGACTTTTAATGACTGCTTCTATTTCCTTAGGGTTATAGAACTATTTAATTCTTTTATCTGATCTTAATTTAAACTTGGTAAGTGGAATCTGTGAAGAAAATTGTCCATTTTATTTAGATTTTCAAATTTTGTGGAGTCAGGCTTTTGAAGTAAGATGTAATGATTATTTGGATTTCCTCAGTGTCTCTTGTTTTGTCTCCTTTTCATTTCTTATTTTGTTGATTTGGATACTGTCTCTCTGCCTTTTAGTTAATTTGGCTAAGAGTTTGTCTATTTGTTGATTTTCTCAAAGAACCAACTCTTGGTTTTATTGATTCTTTGTATTGTCATCTTTATTTCTTTTTTTAAAAATTTTTTAAAAATACTTTTATTTTTTTACAAATGTATAAAACAAACTACATACATCAGGGAGAACCATGTGACAATCATGAGATTGTCTATAAATGTTACATTCATAGTGACCATCTGCCATCTGCCTTCATCTCATTTGAAGTAAATGTCTTTCCTGTCTTGTTGGGTCTAAATTTCCAAATGAGATTCAATACCTATCCTATCTCAACTCTAATAGCTTAACTTCTTTATCTTGGACTAAAACAATTTTGTCCCCTAACCAACTAAACTTGATTGTAAAACTATACTATCTTGCCTTCAATGCCCCTCAGAGACTTGAGAAGGAATAAAACTTAAATTCCTGAGTGAACCAGCAATGTGGGTTAGCAGCTTCCAAATTGTACGAATTGACTTAAGAAAGCTAACTTTCTGACCAGTTCACCCAATACACTTTATAACATTGGAGCTTCATCTTCAGCTTTCTGGAATTTATTTATTTCAGCCCTGAGCTTGATCATTTCCTGCCCTCTATTCCTCTTGGGTGTGCTTGCTTCTTTTTTTCTTCCTAGAGCTTTCAGGTATGCTATTAAGTTGCTAGTATGGAATATCTTGTTGTTTTCCATCTATGGTGATTGAAAGTTTTGCTGGATATAGTAGTCTGGGCTGACATTTGTGGTCTCTTAGGGTATGCAAGACAGGAGGAGAGGACATCCTATTGGGACTCTAGGTGAGAGAAGCATGGGAGAATGGCGAAGTAGAAGGATCCAGAGGGTCCTAGAAACCTACAACAAGAACATTATGATAGGCAGATTTGGGCCCAGGGATCTCACTCAAACTATGGCACTAGACAAGGAAAATATAGGCAGTAAACTTCAAACTCCTACCCAGATCTAGCCAATGAACAGGACATTCTCCACAGTTGAGTGGAGAGTGGGGTCTGACTTTCACATATACTCTGGTGCCTCATATTTGACCATGTCCCCTGGATGGGTAGATCTGGTGGCACTCAGAGGAAGGATAGCAGGCTACCAAAAAGAGCCTTGATACCCTATGAGCATATACAGGGGGAGGAAGTCCCCCTCAGTCATAGTCATAGGGGAAGGAAGTAAGAGGAAAATGGGAGGGAGGGAGGAATGCGAGGATACAAGGGATGGGATAACCACTGAGATGTAATATGAATAAATTAATAAAATTAAATGTAAAAATTTTTAAAAAAGACATCTGTTCAGGCCCTTCTGGCTTTTAAAGTCTCTGTTGCGAAGTCAGGTGTGATTCTGATATGTCTGCCTCTATTTATTACTTGGCCATTTTTCTCTTGCAGCTTTTAACATTTTTTCTTTGGTCTGTACATTTAGCGTTTTCATTATTATGTGGTCAGAGGACCACCATTATTATGTGGTCCATTATTATTTGGTGTTCTGTATGCCTCTTGTATGTTTAAAAGCATCTCCTTCTTTAGGCTGGGAAAGTCTTTTATTATTTTGTTGAAAATATTTTCTAGTCCTTGGAGCCAGGAATCTTCTCTTTCCTTTATTTCTATTATGTTTGTTTGATCTTTTCATTGTACCCTTGACTTTTTGGATATTTGGTGTCAGAAGTTTTTTAGATATACTTTCTTTGACAGATGTATCAATTTCTTAAACTGTATCTTCTATGCCTGAGATTCTTTCCTCTATCTCTTGTATTCTGCTGGTGTTGTGTCAATTGCCCCCGGGAAAATTGTTAAGCTAGGATTTTCATTGCTGAAACCAGGGCCAAATACTAATGGAGAACCAGCTGTGGGTGGGCTTCCTGGTTCATGGCCTTTTGTGCTAAAACCAGATAGTCCTAGCACGATGGGATAATCAGTTGCTCCAGAATTGAAATTGAAATGCCTTCTGCTTGGCTGCATCCTCTCTGCTTTTTAATGGCACTAGTCTCTAAGATTTCCACTTACATCTAAAAGCAAGAACACACACACACACACACACACACACACACACACACACACACACGTACATGCAGCCCCTCAAAGAACACTTAAAGCTTTTGGTGATGTGATAACACTCAATTTAAGCATAATAATGATAGTTTCCTTGTTCTAGAAAGTGAAGGTGAGCCAGGCTACAGGAAGGAATCACTCTGTGTTATATTTCTATAAACTATTACAGAACCCTTAAAAAAATCCAAATCTCCTCTTTGGGTTAAATAATATTCTACTACATAATGTTTTTATGTTCACAATTTCATGTATCTTTTCTTAAAGAATGATTCCAGAGCTGAGTAGGTTTTTGCTCAGCAAACAGAGGTTTGCCTTTTCTAGGTTCTTTGTGGTTCTATGCAAATCTTTCCCTTACCTGGATATAGCCTCGTGCTATCTCTATTTCAAACATGTTATAAAATATGATAGATTAGACTGGCCTATTAATAGAAGTTTTGGAGCTATGTTCTCCCTCTTCAGTAAGCATGGACATTCTTTTGTATGTGTGCCCAGCGCAGAGATCTTGACATAGCAATTTTTTTTCCATGTCAATTTTTTAGAACTAGGTAGACAATGCCACTTCAGAGGCAATACAAACATCTTTTATGTATTAGTGAATTTTATAATACATGTGTGTTAGTAGATCAAGGTTTCACAACAGACTTTTAAACAGGTTCTGTTCTTTAAAAGCTTTAAAATTTACTTCTGTATTATCACATGTGTTAAATTTCACTTCATAACTATATAATTTAAAATACCTAATGGAATCAACTTTTTCTGTGAACTTGGATTTTTTTTCCTGGAGGTGAGAGTATTTGTTGTTTACATTGTCTCACACCATATCCAGGTTATCTTGGAACTCACAGAGCCTAGGCCTGCATCAACTCTACTGCCTCAGTCTCCATAGTGTTAGATTCAAGGCGCAAGGCACTACATTTGGTTGGGCCTATCCATTTTAAAGAATCAATATCCCTCCATAAAGCTTATATTAAATATGAATTTAATATTCACAACATTTTTTGTGAATTCTCAGGAATAACCATGGGAATTACCAGAATGAATGAATCAAACAAGAGCGCGAAGAAGGATTTTATTGTTCTCAACTCCAGCTCACCTGCTACACTGGGCCATGAAGCAACTATCCCTGAGAAAAGGAGCCAAAGAGGAGCAGAAAGTGACTGCTAGAATAGGATGGACCACAGAGGCTAAGAACTCAGAATAGAAACCCAGGGCAGCCACTTACAGAATATTTGGTTGGGAGAGTCATCTCTGTGGCCTCAGGTCTTACAGAATGAATCTCAGATCCTGCTTTGAAACCAAGAGAGGCTGATAGCATCTCTATGCACTCTCATCTGCAGCTCCAGGATCTATGTTTGCCTATGGACAGGGCTGGGGACCAAGTTCTACCTCATTCTGTCTTCACCCATGTGAGCACCCTGCCAAAGTACTCTACCTTTAATGAGGCTTAGGATCATGGTTTCTTTTTTTTTTTTTTAATTCAGTGAATGTGTGTATCTGTAAGAATTGCTAAAGCCTTTCCTATGGGCATGTTCTGGGCTGTCTGCTTAGTTCTGAATAAAGAATGAGCCACATATAATTATCTGGAATTTAAGTCCTGAGTCATAAGGTTGAAACATTCGTTGAGGGGCCTTACTGTTTTTCTAGGCATGTCCTTGCTTCCACATATAAGAGTCTCTCTTGAGCCTGTGCACTCTTGTTTTCAGCTGTAAGTATTCTTCCCAGCTCTTTAGGGCAGCTATTGGATAATATCTCCTCCACAAACCTGCTGTTCTTGCCTCACCCTCTCCTCTCTCCCTATACTAGTGCCTTTTACAAGCTGCTCACTCCTTACCCGTGGGGGGTTGGAATATTGATGCTACTCTTCTTATATCACAAGGCCTGCTAAGTAACCTTAATCATATCTCACTCTTTGTAAAGTTCTCTCCTTCTCGGTAAGCGGGCTACCAGGATGAAACCTGACAGGCTGGGACCATATGGTGGGAGAAGAGGCCCCCTTCTGTGACAGACCTAAAGGAGAGGGATAGGGTGAAGGAGGGAGGGAGGGGGGAATGGGAAGATACAAGGGAGGGGATAACAATTGAGAAGTAATCTGAATAAACTACTTTTTAAAAAGTTCTCTCTCTGTCTCTGTCTCTGTCTCTGTCTCTGTCTCTGTCTCTGTCTCTGTCTCTCTCTTTTTTCTCTTTCTCTCTCTCAGAGAGGGAGTGGGATGGTCCCTGAATCCGTCACAGCTGCAGGAAAAGGGGACATATGAGAGGCAAAAAAGAAAATTTGGTTCAGCCCAACTTAATCGATGATGCTGGTTCAAATTCCTGGAGAATCTAACACAGGCAGGTCAACATTTAAACACGGTACACTTTGGAGGGGGAGGAGCTTCCTGGTGTAATACAATCCCCAGTATACAAAGAGGCATAATTACATTGAAATTAAAATCAAAGCACATATGATCATGAATATAGGTCCTAGAGATAGGCTACATGTGTTTATAGGCCTAGGGAAGGAGCCGGTACAGTCATAAACATACAGCTAGCATAGAGGTCATTTGAGCTATAAAGTACATGTGACATCTCCCCTAAGGATGGGTTCTATTCACTGAGAACCAAAGATAAGGATAAAGGTCTAGAGAGGAAGAGTCTGGAATAAACATTCTGGAAGGTTTGAGTGAAGTGAAGCCTGGCTCTACAGACAGCAAAGGTCACAAGGTCATTAATAGCCACTCCCAACCTTCTGCTTAAAAAACATGTATTTCATCCTTTGATGAGACATTCCTGGTTTCTCTACTGATCTCTGGGCACAGAGGCTTTATGCTTCTGACATCTTTTAGCTTTTACTTCTTAGGATCATTGTTACATGGACGATGTAAAGCATCAATGTAGTAGGCTTTCCCCATACATTTATCATGCATTTCGCTGAAGGCCCCTTTGGTGTTGTGACTGTGAGGAGAAAAAAGAACTAGCCATCACACAAAACTACATTCCCACCTTCTCTGCATCGCTGTGTACTTGACTCTAACCTCCTCTAATTCCAAAGCCAGGAACTCTGAGCTCCTCTCTTATACAGGAGTCTTTTGCCACAATGTAAGGTTGAAGTTTAACAATTTTGAAGATGAATAATAAAAGAGATTATGGGGGCTGTCTGGAGGCCCCTGAAGGAAGCCAAAAGATTACCAGGTGCCTAAGATGATAATATCCCTCTGAGCATGGGCTAAGCAACTGGGGAACTGGAGAAGTGTTTCTGGAGGCTGGTGCATGCATGATTCCCATTCCCAGAAACCTTCCCAGAAGCTCCAGCTATCACCGTGGAGAGGTCCCCAGTCCTGTGCTTTATCCCACTTCATGAACTGGGCAGCCAACAGTGGATGCTTCGGCCTGGTTATTAATTTTAGTCAAAACAGGCACTGAATATTTCAGATGAGCTCCTCAGAAAAGCAACAGATGGAAAATCATGCAAGTCCTTTTTATATTTACTTTAAGCAATACAATAAGCCTATCATAGAACTAAAGCAGAAATTGCAAAGAACATTGGGGACCCAGTTTAATGTCAGCTACTATTTATTGAGTACCTACTGTAAGTCAGAACTGTGGTAGCCCTCTCCAGAGTAGCAAAGCTAAGATTTTAATACTTACACCCTAAACATTATACTAATGATAAATACACTATTTGGCACCTGCTTTGCCCTCATAAATGGCAGCAATTACTTTGCCCTTGTTTCATCTTCAAAGATGAAACCTGGTGAGGTAACAGGCATCCGACATAGGTTGTCGTTTGTCTCCTCAACATGAAACCTTCAAGGTCTTGTGCACAGAAAATATCAATGGTGCTGCTGAATTTGCAACACGCTACAATTTACAAAATGCATTTACGTATAGTATTTCCTTTAATAGTCAAATCCTACTTCTGAAGTGGGAATTATTTTCACCACTTTCCTTTAAGAAGGAAAGCCTTCATGGTCATATAATGAAGCTAGGCTTCATACCCATCAAAACCCTTTGGTGGGAAACCCTTTCTGATGGTAAGCATCATTGCAGCAGCATGCTGAGCTTAACTCAGAGTACCCCTCCCCTGATGGGACAGGATTCTGGCTGAGATTACAGGTTGGAGAAAAAATGATGAATTTCCCAAAGTTCTGGCGAATATTTCCTTCAGGATGAATGGTGTAAAAAAAAAAAGCCGTGTATCTCCTACGTTTTTGCATATAATAGTATTGGATTACCACAAGCTCGAAAACTAAATAAATCAGCATATTTTATTATCCTCTAGTACTGGAGGCTATAAATCTGATACCCAAACCATCCTAACTAAAATCTCTGTGTTGGTGTAGGCCTTAGATTGATCAAAAACCTACTTTATTTAGGGTTCATAAATGTTTCTCCCTCCTTTCCAACCCACTGACCAGAGGTAGGGGAGAAAACATGTGAGTAGAAAAGGGGGTTGTGGACCTTTCTGGATACAGTTCCTTGGCATGATTCAACTCTTTGCTGTCAGGATACCAAACAGCAAGCATCAAAAGCAACAGGAATCAGTAGCAGGAACACGATCCAGCAGAGACAGCAAAACCGAACGGAATTGGCACAAGCCAGTAGAAGTGGCAAGATTCAACCAGAGTGACCCCAAGACGTTCTCAGGAGCATTTCTCTCTGCAAAGTGAAGTTTACAAAAACAAAAGGAGCAGCCAACGAAGCAATGTGCACCATTGCAAAATCACAGTGATGCAAAAGCGTGGTCTCACTGTCTGTGGGCTTCTCTTTGTCCCTTCTTAGAGTCCACACAAGGATGTTTTGCAACTGGCGAAAACCACACTCTTCTCAGGTGACAGCTTCCAGCAAAGCATCACGTGACCTCTCCCGGGTCTCTTTTGAGCTAACAGATATCAGGAGTCTGTTTTTAGTGGTAGAAAAACATTCCCACATCCCACCCTTGGGACCAAACCTAAAAACACATTCACATGACACAACTGAGTCTTCAAAGAAACCAGAAACTTCCACCTCACGTTGGCGCAGCTGCACCTCTCCTAAGGCTGTAAGGAAGAACCTGTTCCTTGCTTCCTTCAGCACCAATGGATGTCACCAATCTCGGGCTTGTGGCTTACCCTCTGCCTCTGTCTTCAGTTTGATATCTCTTTTCCTGAGTCTCTACGTCTCTTTCAAGTCTCTTTCTAGGTCTCCTTATGAATATATGTACGACTCACTTAAGACGCCCACCCCTTCCCCCTGGACAGCCCGGGAAATTTTCTCTCAAGATCCTTCCCTCAATCACATCTCTTGTTTTTCAATGAGTGATGGTCACAGGTTTTGGGATTTAGCAAGTGCATACAATCCTGAGTGCCTCCATTCCCCCTATGGTAGCAACTCAGTAACCTGCCTTCTTTGTAGAAAACAGAGATGGTGGGACCCAAAACATGAGCTATGCTCCAATGTAGCCAGCCATCCCATCTTCTAAATGTGAGGTCTTAAGTCCAAAGCTGGGCCCTTTACACGGTAGATGGCTCTGTGTGGCCTTAAGAATGGGCAGCAAGCAACATGAAATTCTTCACTCTTGAACAACTCTGTTCAGTCTTGGCCCCACTACTACGGAAGTCGTTTTGTTCCCCTTAGCAATTCTTCAACAAGGGACTTACTCTATATCCCAAGCCTGCCTCAAATTTATGGCGATCCTCCTGCCTCAGTTTCCCAAGCACCTGCCCTTAAATATAAACCACTATCCTCACCTTAAATACAATTCTTAGCCACAGCGTGAGCCCTGGTCTCCTTGCTAAAGTTAATCCCTCTCCTATCTCTAGATTTCCATAGCATTTTATCTATCTTTCAAAAAGGACTGCTTTGTGACTGATACTTTTTGATCTTATAGCAACCCGACACATATATTTGCTTCATCTCTCTTCCAAAATGTTGAGTTCTGAGACGTTAAACACATCTCCCTTAGAATGACCAGAACATTCTTTCCACTGATCTTCAACCCTCACTTTTGCTTCCTTGTCATCTGTTAATCACTCAGCAACCAGAGTGGTCTCTTTAACATCAAAACCAGGTTTTATTACATCTCTCTACTTAAATGACTTCAAGTCACTTGATGTTATTCGGACGAAAGTCTCACCTCTTCTCTCAAGGCCCTGGGTGAGCTACAAAACCCTCCCCAAACCATTACCCGCCAACCTGATCTTCAGCCTCTTCCTCTCAAGGACTGCCCTTATGTAAATTAAAATGTGCTCTAAACTAGAATACCATCTGCACCCTAGCAGCTCTGCTGCCTTCTGGACAGCCAAAGCCTTTCCTGCCCACAGTCTATGACCTGCATTGTTTAGCATAGATTCTTTCTCCCAACCAAAAGATAAAAATCTATGCATGTAGAAAAGCTAAGCAGTGTAATAAAGTGTGAGCGAGGAAGGTACACACACTGCTCATCACTGCATTACTCCTAATGATGAAGACCTACAAGTGACCTACACTTACCAGCAGAGAAATGATTGAATTATGTTAAGCCCAGCACAAGCAACTGAGAGGCCATTAAAAAGAATAACATGATAGCTGCCTGAGACTGCAACACTAGGGTAAAACAGGAAATCATTCTTCCTGGATAGGGGGTTTCTTGGAGAAAGACATAAAGAGGTTTAAAATCCGTTGTCAGCTGGGTGCCATGGTACGGCCCATATACTTCTAGCTGGGCAGGAGAACTGCTTGAGCCTAGCATTTACTAAGACCCATTGGGTTACAATTCATACATTTTAAGGCTTGTATTTGATGGGATATGAATTATATCTCAATAATGTTACTTCAAGAGAAAAACACAATAGAAGTAACAAACCTACAAAGAAAATGTTTTTTATTTAAAGTAAATACAAATTGTAGGAAAAATAATTTCAATATACAATGTTTCCATTTTATCAAATAACATATATAATTATATATATATATATCAAATAACATATATATATAAACATATATCAATTAACAAAACAATTGTAATTGTACACATATGCACAAATTAATGCATATATGTGTGTTTGTGGAGAAAAATGGCAGTTGGACCGAGTAGTGGCTTTAGGACATGTGGCTTGGGGGTTGCTTAAAAAGGAATTTCAGTGCTTTATCCACAGCCAGACAGGAATAATTTTGCCTGAAGTACTGGGATACCTGACACATTCAAAGGGAAGATTTCCCTTAGTACAAGAAGCCTAAAACTCAAGCTCTACTCACCCTGCTTCCAGCCTTGGTGATGCTACTTCAGGAGCAGCAGCTGTGGGATGCTCTCAGCTCTGTCTTATGTCCATCACGGGATGCAGTGGTGGCTGCTGGCCACTGGGCAGCAATGTGAGCTTCCGTCATTGGATGTGATGGTGGCTGCTGGCCACTGGGCAGCAAGGTGAGCTTCCACAATGGGATGTGATGGTGGCTGCTGGCCATTGGGCAGCAAGGTGAGCTTCCATCATGTGATGCAGTGGTGGCTGCTGGCCACTGGGCAGCAAGGTGAGCTCTCTTCAGTGCCCTTGTCCCCATGCGTTCCCACTACCCTACCAGTTGTGTCATGTGACCACTCTTGTTACAAAAGGAGCTAGTAAACTACTCCTCAGTCTCCATGATGTGAGAAAAGGGCAGAAATAAATGCTGAACCTCTGTCTACTCTAGAGAGCTGCACAGTCTTAGCACTTGTGGGTTTTTAAAAAGAAGTTTTCATGTCTTTTATAACTATATCTATAATAATAGCTATCATATTATAATATTATTAAAAATAATTTACATAATGTTATATAATATAAAATATTATTAATAAACTATGTTTTACCACCTAGTGGTAAGCACTAATCACATTGATATCTATTCTTCTAATTCTTTCTTTTTCTCTTTCTCTGTCTGTCTGTATTTTATACATACAGATAGATAAGTGTATGTTTATATAAGCAAAGGTATATCTGTAAGCATGTATAATTAGGATCAAACCTTATTTTCTTGGTTTTTTTTAAAACCTCATTTCTTTTCCACTAAAATTACCATGAAAATACAACTTGGTGTTGTATTTTTCCTTACCCATATTCAATATGGATAACATTACTGTTTTTAATTGCTACATTGACATTTCCCCATTTTAGTCAATAAACACCCTATTAAGAAGCATTTACATTATTTCTAGTTGTTTGATACATTGTAGTAAAACTCAATATTCTGGCTCTATAGCAAAACAGTGTCACTGCTGGATCCAGCGACCTTGCTGAGTAACTTAAGAAACAATTACTCAAGCCATTAGAAGTGTCATAGTGACTGTAAGTATGATTAAGGTCTGTTTGCTCTCATCAGATGGACATTTTCCCAAGTTCAACAGCAAAAAAAAAAAAAAAAAAAAAAAGAAAAGAAAAGAAAAAAAAAGACATCTTACATAAAGGAAGCTGAAACCATGAATTCAACAGACCTTCTGAAAGAAGGATGCTCCTTTCTGATATCCATTTCCTGGGTTTAAAAAGAACAGGCCATCTCTTTAGTTGTTTTAAAGGAGAGAGCTGCTGTGTTATTTATATTGAAAAGGAAAGATTACATTAAGGCCTGACACAAATTGACATAAGCCAGAGAATTCAAACTGAACACTAGCCCTCTATCCTGAACTCTAGCATTTCAAAGCAAATTAGAAAAAAAAAAGTTTTAACAAAAGAACTATGCTCCAGTCAATCAAATTACATCTTTTTAAGGCAGTACGGTGGCTCAGCAGGACCATGTCTATCACTATATGCTAGTATTTCAGGGCCCACAGATCAGGACAGCAGACACCACTGAACTAAGGACTAGAAGGAAACACTGCTGGAAAACCCGGCACAAAACCACCCAGTGTTTGCCAAAGCAGATAAGCAGAAACACAAGCCAAGCTCACAGAGACACTGTCTGCCCAGTCCTATCCATAGACATCTTTAGACTGCAGAGAAGTAAGAGTGCGTGGACTCAGATGCCTATGCCCTGTGCTGATTCTGGTCGCTGTTAAACACAATGCAGGTACATTCTTCTGAAAAGCATTCACATTGCCCAATCTTCCGGTTGCTTGCTTTGAATTTACATCATTTGTGAGGGGCCCACCGAGGTTCTGCCTCTTCAAACTCCTCACCATCTTCTCTTGCTCCTCTCCTGAACCCCAGCCCAGGACCTCAGCCTCAACCAGAGCTGAAAAGAACAAGTTTCTTGACTGAATCCTGTTGAGTCAGCAGATTCAAAAGAGCACAGGAAGAGCCGCTTGCTGAGAAATCAGTTCACCGAGTTGCTCCAAGTGAGGGATGACTTAAAGTGGTGTGACACGTAAACATTTATCTTGCTGCATATATTTGAACTTCCTCCTGCCTGGGGCCCTGCCGTTACATAGTTTACATTTGCCTCTTAGCAAATGAGAGACCCAGAATGCAGTGATATCGAGCCTAGAGATGCTCTGAAAGAACCTTGTGATTCGTATGAAGTGTTTGGCTGCCGAAGGATTCTCTTCATGTTTGAAACTTTTATTGGTTTTGTCTCATCTACCTAGTCTTAACTGCTTATTTAGTTAGTAGCTGGTAATTTTTGGTGTGTGGTTTTTAAAAAACTTATCTGCAAGGATTTTTTTAAATCATAAAGTTTATTTAAAACTCAACTGCTTACTTATTTTTAAGTTATCTATGTCAAGTCCTTTTTTTTTGGATCAATAAGCTCTGTTTTCTGCAGATTCATTTCCATTCATTAGTTAATAATTCCATACATCAGTATTTGGTGTGACATTTTGCCAAACAGCATGACAAGCATAGGTTTCTATATAAGCTGCAGGTGCCATTAGCTCTCTGTGATGGCTGAGGTGGCCTGGAGAGGAGCCCGTGGCTTTCCTCATGGTGAAGCTTTGGACACAGTGGACAAGGGTAGCTGCTGGTCATGTCTGTCTAGTCTGGAAAAGCAGTGAAGCGGTGCTGCTTAAGAAAGCCTCTGGTCAGGCTGTGTGTGGACGGCATTCATTCCCACAATACTAGCACTAGGGAGACAGAGGCGGGTAGATGTCTGTGAAACGGAGGCCACCTTAGTCTACAGAGTAAGTTATTGCCTAGACTGGGCCACATAGTGAGAGCCTGTCTCCAAAAGGAGAAAGAAAAAAAAAATAGGAAGAAACTATGGATTTGGGGATCTGGTAATTGGCCGGGGTACGCAGGGAGTAACCGATGACCATGTGTAGGATTAATATTCAAAAGCAGCCAAGAATCACAGACCAGGGTACCCTTGTACTAGCCAGTTAGAACACATGCCGGCTCTCTATGACCTACGTGGATACGCTGTGTATCCTAGCTGAATATCAGCTCTGCTCAGGGACACTGGACATTCCAGGCAGGCTTTATACATTTGCAAATGAGAGGGTTGATCAAGCAGAACTCCACTGGCCCAATTCTGAAATATTTTATTGACCTATATATAGCCCTAATTCATTGCCTCCCAGAGTGTTCATCAATTTTCTGATTTAATTCTTCCTTTCGATAGGTATCATCTGAGAATTGCCACTGAGACACACACTTTCATGGGCAATAGGAAGACAATGGCAGGAGACATGCACAGTAAACTGCAAAGGAAATGTAAGTATACAGTGTGTATTACGTATTCCGCATGTGCCGCATCACACACAACATATGTACATCCCTCTTTCTGCCCGATTCCCCAGGGGGGAGGGTGTCTGTGTTCAGCATGTCTTGTTTATTCTTTAACCTGGGATGATGCTCATTTTTTTGTCGTGATTATTTACACAGATTGGAGCCATGTTTTCCACATGTAGCTTCTTGCTTGCCAGAAAAGCCAGCTGCTGAGGGCCAGCAAAGATCACCCGATCACAGGAGACAATCTTGAACAGCTTTTCGCATCTTCCTCTCCTGTCCTGCAGGATCTTTTCCAGCAGCCACAATTTGAAAAGCCCCTCTCGTTTACAGGAAACATTTACTTTTTGAAAAATCTTTTTTTTTCCCCCAAAAGAAAAAAAAATCTTTTCTTCTCTCTTCCCACACACCCTAAAAAGCATCTGCCGTAGGGCAGACCGAAAACCCCTTTCAGCTTGCCTCGGTCAGACAGATCACAAACAGCCAAGGCCAATGGGAATCCAGTGCTGTCTGACCAGATGAGTGAACGTTTTTATTTTAAATTCTGTCTAAAAGGAGACAAGAAGTGCTTGCTTTAAAAAAAAAAAAAAAAAAAAAGGTGTGGGGGGAGGGCGCCTATAGACTATTTTACAATGTTCACTCAGGCTCCTGTGTGCCAAGGCCAAGCCAATAAGAAATTTGATTGCTGTTATAAACTGAGAGGGGGAACTTGGAGTGGAATTGCTGATAGAAGCTGGCAGCACCATGCCACTTTGTTCCTGCGGACTCTCCCTCTGACAGCATATGTCTAGGACAAACCACTAAAGCATTCAGAAGTGTTTTGGCCTAGGACAGACTCGTTGACTCCTCTTCATATTAATAAATGTATTTTTATTGCATGTGGGTGTTTTGCGTGTGTGTATGGCTGTGCACCATGTGTGTGCCTGGTGCCCACAGAGGCCAAAAGAGCTCATTCAGATTCCCTAGAACTGGAGTTACGGAAGGCTGTGAGCCAGCATGTGGGTGATGCGAATCAAAGTCCAGCCCTTTGGAAGGATAGCAAGTGCCCTTAAGAGCTGAGGTAAATCTTCACTCCCAATTTTTCCCTTAATTTTAACGCAGAGACTCTGAGGAGAGCATCAAGGAGACACGAGCGCTCCTGAAACACGCGTGCTGGTGAGTGGATGCTTGTGGCTCGGAACACAGAGTTCCTCAGCCACAGTGAAATTCATCTTGCAAATAAAGCCCACCTTTTTTGGGGGGGAGGGGTGCCGTTTGAATGACAGCTTTGGGTGCTATAATGACAATAATTAATAAAGGCATAACTGCTTTATCACCTTATAAGAACCAAAGATCTCCCAAAGAGCAGTTTTCTGTGTTTAGTCAATACAGAAATTAGACCAAATGTGAACTGGAAATTAATGCTTAAATAATCTCCTGGAGGTTAAAGAGACAGGGAATAAAAGCTGTAACGTGAGCAAATTAAAAAGACACACTAGAGGTCGCTGTTGCTACTTGAGCTGAGGGTGTAATCATCCACATACATGTATGTGCATATACAAATATATACATATATCATAAGCATTGTTTTGGGAGGTTGTATGAATATTTTAAAAATTTTGAAAAGATCAGATACTTTTGTTAACCACCCCCCCAAATTTGTCACAGTATGATGCTTTTTGATTTTTTTTTCCCTTTTGGATCTGTGGAAATTGGATATTGAAAAGGAGATTTTTTTAAAAAACAACTTTAATTTTAAGAATTTTATTCAAATTAACTATGTAATATAAGAATTAATAAGGCATATATTAAATATTTCACTTCTGATTAAAAAATACTCACACCTCCTTGGGAAACCCCTTTCATATGCACATTCACTTTGAAACAACAGAGTGATTGACTAGTCATCACACTTCTTCTAGTGATGGAAAACGATCCCGTGCCAGTACTGGGAAAGGAAAGTCAAGTCAGATTAATTTAGAAAATCTATTCCCATCTTTGAAGGTGTGTGGAGAGTGTTTTAAGCATGGCGATCTGGAGAAAAATCATGGAGCAGGCTTGAGAATTGCTAGAAAACATTTTCAGCTTTACATAAATAAAAAGAAATATTTTAGGAAACCAAGTGATGTCCCTGTCTCCCATCAAGCCTTCTGGTACATTACTGGTGACGACTGTGGTGAGAGGAGAGGCCCGTTCTGCGGTGGATCAAAGCCTGGCTGAAAGGATTTACAGAAAAGCTAATGGCAGAATGACCTAATCCGACAAAAGAACCTTCTCTTTGCCAAGCAAGGGAGTCTATGGTACAGGTTAATGCTGGCCAACTTGCTTCCCTTTGTCTTTTGCTGTTGTTGTTGGTTGCCGCGGATTGAATCTGAGGCATCAGCACATGCCGAACACATGCATGATAACAACAGCTGAGTATCCTCTATTCCCAAGTAGCGTTCCTAGGCATGCTCATTGGTAAGAAAAGCATTGAGGTGTCAATTCTTGGCCTTGAGACATTTTCAGAAATATGCCCTCACTCTTCTTTGCATACGAAACCCGCCTTCCTCAGACACTAAGGAAAGCTGGTGGGACCGGGAGAAAATTGACCCCCTTTTCTCCCTTTGCTGAGCTTGAACTTCCTCTTTTCCTTTTTTTCCTCCCCCTTTCCTCTTTGCCTGCTGATCACAATGCTGGGAGCAGTTAAAGTTCAAAGAGCAGAATCCCAACTCGTCCCAGTCAGAATCTTTCTGCAAGTTTCGCGGGCATGGATAAAACAGAGTTTGAATTTAATTTACCCAGAGAACTCAACATTTTAAGAATCACATTTTCCAAGTTTCTTTGTTGAATTAGTGGTAGGGCAGCGGAGGACTTGTAGGAGGCTCAGAACTTTGATAGGACTCAGAAAACACTGGTTTTCCCCACGCGGAATTTGGCACGGAGAACCACCTGGGGCGTGGCCCTTCAGCTTTTTCTCTTGCACAATGAAGGTGAACTTGGGTAAGTCCTGACCTTGCTGAAGCTGATTTCTCCCTTGCAAAAAAAAAAAAAAGATATAATTTTTGCCTCTCCCGGCAGGCTGCAGCAGATCAATGGCTGCTAAGTGGTTGGCACTCAGATTGGCATGGGAAAGCCTTGGGTGCCTGTCAGTTGTCGTTATCATTGTATTCGCGTCGGAAAGCATCTTTCAAAAACAGCAACAGCAACTTGAGGGGGTTAAAAAAAAATAACAGCTCAACAGCTCGTTCAGAAGGAAAAACAGATTTTAATTAACAGTTGTGTTTCTGTTTTTTTCCCCTAATAGTTTTGTGTACACAAACTCAAACTTGGACTTTAGAGAAATAGAACACTTCGCTATTATAAGACGGAACCATTGCCATAATTTTTGGTTAAGAAAATTATGTGCATTTTATTAACCAAAAAATGTGTTTATGCTTTTCACCATGTAACTATTTTTTGAAAGTATCCTGTTATCCATAGCCTGGTTAAAGGACTGTGGGCTCATTGAAGTCAGCCACATTTAAGAGCAGTCCCACAGTTCTTACAAGGTCGAAAACCACTGGCCTCATGGGCTCTGGTAGCAATTATAATATGCAATACATTTTGTTTTAAATGGAAGGTTTCATAATGAAATTTGGAAGCCAGCGTCATTTCCCTCTCTTGGCTTACTACAAAAAGAGGATTTGAGGACAAACAATAAAGGAAATAGCAAGGACGATTACATGACCTTAGGCAAATCTATTCAGTAATTCACCCTTGTATACACACACACACACACACACAGAGAGAGAGAGAGAGAGAGAGAGAGAGAGAGAGAGGGAGAAAGGGAGAGAGAAATATAAACATAGAATGGACACTTGACAATTCCCTGATATTTTGAAAAATGTGTATATTAGTCAAATTGAATGATTAATTGTTACCAAATTGTCTAATTAACCAAATAACTCCCAAGCTTCAGTGCAATCTTCTGAGCAAATCCTGCCCGGGGCCTAGGGAGTGAGGAGTTCCTTTCTCACTTGGGGGATGCTGTGAGAAGTTATAAAGAGCTGTGAGAACTCTGTGGTGCAGGAGTAGTAAACACTAGTCTTCTCTCCTCGGCTTGCTATAAAGGAAACACTGGGGTTGCCTTTTAGAATAGATAAAGCGTTCTGAAAACCCTTGCTTTCAGCCACCCCCCTGCAGCACTGTTTCTGGGCTGCCTTCCTTTTATTAATTTTCCTATCAACAGAACAGGCCTTGAGTAAAGCTACAGCAGGTTGGCCACCACTTACAAGAAAACACAGGCTTCCAGCAAAACGGTCAGCCAGTGACTCTGCTTTCCATCTGCTGCTTGTTGTCTGGCCTTGGGGTGTCTGCTGGATCCAGACGGAGAGTTTGGTGGGCTTGCCTACATCACTAAAAACCGGAACTGAGGTGCCAGTGAGGTCCCACCTGATGCCGCAGCTGTGCCTGCAGATGCGCGTTTTGCCCTTTGTGGACATCCCCGCTGCCACGTTAAACTCCTCATGTCACAATCAGACTATAAAAGAATAAACAGAAGAGCTGGGGAGATGGATCAGCAGTCACCGTGCTTGCCTGGAGTTCAGATCCCACGCATGGGCGTGGCGGCCCGCCCGTGGTCGCAACATCTGAAAGGCTGGGGAAACCCCAGAGCAAGCAGGCTAACAACACTAGCTGCTCTGCTAAGCTCTGCATTCCAAGGAGAGACCCTGCCTAACAAATAGCTTGGAAAGTGATTGAGGGAAGTTTCTGACATCAGCCTGGGACCACTGCACAGACATGAACACACACAGATACCTCAGAAAGAAAAGTAGAAACAAAAATACATTAAATAAGTGGAATGGCAGCACACCTATAGGAGGACACCAAGTAGCGATGGGGCAGTTACAAAAGGGTTGGGAGAGACAGTGCCTCTAAGGGAACTCTAGGCTTGAAGAACAAAGAGAAACTCCAAATGGAAAGAGGAAAGCAAAAGAGGCCAAAGTTGACAGCCATTATCATCCCTTTTTCTTTTTTTTAGCCTTGTCTATTTATTACTTTAGCAGATGCCTAATGACTGCAGAGTCTGCAGCAAAAAGGCATCAACTGAAAACTTTTATTGCTTTGTGTAACCTCCTGGACTTCTAAGAAAACTGTCCATTTCTATGCCAGTATTTGGAGCAAGACACCTCTCTCTATACCTTAGAATCTTTCCAACCCAATGCACTTGATGTGCATTGATCTTTAATGTGCCGTGAGATGTAAGGACGATGTAAGGACGGATGCTCCTGGGTTTTATCACATTGATGTGGGCCCAGGACAGCACTTTCACTTAAGGACTGTGGCAGGGTCTTTTTAAGTGCTTCTCAAATTCAGGCCACTTGCATACATGTGGACCACCTAGGAGCCTGTTGCTAAAGGTAAAGTACCCTGTCCCTTCAGGCCTAAGTCAACATCTTGCATGGCTATGCAAGGAGCCATGGACTCTGCACTTGCCAGCTTCCTGGCTAGGCCTTATAATTAAGAGAAGCATGCCAGTTCACGGTCAGCTCTCACTACTAACACTCAGGAACACAGGGCTATATATCTGATTTTATCAAAATGGGGTTAAAAAAAATCTTAGAATGACAGGAAACATTTAATCAAAGGGGTGAACACAATCTCAGCCACATGTGCCGTGGCCTGGGTTGTTACTTCCGCCAGTTTCCCTTTTAGAAGTAGTGTCCACAGCCAGTGAAGTGGTACTATAAGGTGAACTGTTGTCATCATTCTGCCTTTCATCAAATGCTACTTGTTGAAGTTGCAAGTTCACCGTTTTAACTGCTCTTGTCTTTATTATTACAAAGATATCTAGAATTTTCCACTCTATTAAGGATGTTAAAGGAACCTTTCCTTAAGGAGAAATCGGATTCTAATTATGTGTGCCAAAGGGTACAAAGGAAGCTGCACTGAATTTAAAACAACTAAGTTTCCTACTTTGTATTATTATCTGCCTTTCATACCACATATAGAGTGTTTATGAGGAATAAAATTTAAAAGAAACAAGTATTCAGGCTAAAGAAAAAGTATACTGTATCGAAAACAAAACAAACTAATAAAACCATAACAACAATGTCTCTAAGTACTCAATGAGATACAGTGAGAGATATTTATTGTTCTGCAGAAGACTTAATACTTTCTGCACCAGACATTCATCCATCCTTCCAACTGGCTTGAGAGGCATTTATAACCAATAAAACATATTTGTGTCCAAGCTAGGAGTGTAGCGCAGGCCCCAACTAGCAAATCCGAGACACATTGGCCCAAGGAGCTTAACCGATGTCAAATGTGAGCCACGTTTGAGAAGCATGTTATCAGGTCTGCACAGGCTATCCACTCTGCTAATCTCATTCCATTTTTTTTTATTTTATTGTTGAAAGGAGAGGTAGATTAATGACAATCCAAATCCCACCAGAAAGAAAACTTTCCATATAAGGCATGCCCGAAGAGAGATTTGGAAAAATGACTTCGTCTGTCTTTGTCTTTCCAAGTAACACTTAGACCATTTATAATGGAAAGATTCTTAACCCTGGTCAATGTGGTTTACTTGATTATGAACAGAGAAGAACAGAGAGAGAGAGAGAGAAGGAGGGAGGGATGGAGGAGAGACAAGATGCTGAGGACAAGTATGACAACATAATGTTGGAACAAAGATCATGATAACTGAGTTAAAGGGAGCTGTGACTCGCCATCAGCCTCCTTTGTGTGTTGGGTGTCAAATCCAATTAAAGAAAACCAAAACAAAACAAAATTGCAAACTCACTGGCAAATATATGCCATGGGAAAGAAAGATTTATCAAAAAAGAACTCAAAGTATTTAGCACCTAGCTATATAGACCCTTAGGAAAAACAAAATGACGTCTTTAGAGAGGATGCTAGTCAGAACCTTGGCGTGCTATGGACAGGAACTGAGGGGCCCTTGGAAATCACCTAGGCACCTCGGTGACTTCCTTTACTGACCAAGAAACCCAAACATAAAGGAGTGTCCCTTGTGACTTCAAAGTCTTTTCTTCCGTCACTCCGGTGTGGCAACGCTCCTGATACCGCACAAGCCTCAAGACAAAATGTCAAGGTTCAAGAACTCTACCAACCACTGTAACAAGAGCCTACATCTCCAGCTCAAGCCCAAATCCTATCTTTATGAAAAGACGAGCAGTTTTATTTTTGAGAAAGTCTGTCAATTAACAGAAATGCAACAAAACATTGGTTTTGACCACTTGGTTCTTGACAAGGCCACTGTAAATCATACCCATGGTTGAGACTAGCTTACTATCCAAGGTTATGTTTCTACTTTATTGTCCCTCAAAACCCAGTGTAGTTCTTAGTACCCTTGGGAATTCAACTGTTAAGAATCCCCCTTGACTGGTAAGACTTGATCCTCCAGATCACCCTAAGGCCTGACTCCTATCACTGATCAAAGCAAATGACCAAAGTCACAAGAGGTCACTAGAGAAATTTTGCCACCTGGGCAGAGCCACTAATTTATCCCTCTCTATAAATAATTGTGTCTGCGCCCCATGGTTGAAAAGCTCAATTGGTGGACTATGCTGTAAGCATTCCATAAGCAATCTTTGCTTCAGGTTTCTAATGTCTGTCCTTAGATGCCAGTTACCTCTATTTCCACAGATGCTGGAGTCATTAATTTGTGGTTATAGGTCAATTCTTTATTTTCCTTGGATAGTTTTAAAAAGTATAATGTCACAAGGTAGAGAGAGTACAGTCTTTCCACGCTTGGGCCTGTCTTGGCTTGCACTAAAGCATGCAACAGGAAGAAGTCTTGCCAAGTACACCATATCACTCCAAAAGGGTGCTCCAAGGTGAAGGCAAAGCCCCTGATAACGTCTTGGCAAAGGACTGTGTGCTCTGTGACCTTGCAGTTGGTAAATCGCATCTGTGCATCTCCAGTTCTCCCTACTATTGAGAAAAAATACTCTTAGGGTTGTACATAGGACAACGACAGCAAAGCAAAAGCAACTCCACATGGTGATCTCCTTTTACAGGACTGGTTTTGTGCCACGACCCAAACCTGGTTAGAAAACATACTGACCTAAATAGCCTTTGTCATCTATCCCTGATAGGTGGTGACTGCTTCGCATCCCATTGTGGGGAGCTCACTTCATAGTCTATCACTACTGGCCAATTTTAGAAAGAGGTTGAGCTGACTCTTTTGGATAGAAAAATGGAAAACACACACACATACACACACCCCTCGCACACTGTCAAGCTGCCTTCCTGCAAATTCTAAACCACCATGATAAAGACACTAAGCAGAAAGAAATGATTAAACCTAAGCTGCCATTTCTTTCTGAGTTCATGTCACCCTAGAAAAGCAGCCGCATATCACTGTGAAAGAGCAGACGCAGCTGCAGGAGCTGTCTAGACCTGCTGTGATTAAAAAAAAAAAAAAAAAAAAAAAAAAGGACTCTTCTGTATTAACAGCAAGTGTGTTTGCTCATGTCACTATTGTCTCCTGATTACAAGAGTGAATTTTCAGAAGTGTGTGTGTGTGTGTGTGTGTGTGTGTGTGTGCATGCATGCATGTGTATGTGTGTGTGCATGCATGTGTGTGTGTGCACATGTGCTTCCTTGCCTATGAATTCACATATCGTCTCCCTTTTTAATTTTCATTATATTCCATTTTATAATCCCATGCAGAGCCAAACTTTCTTTTAAATGCTGTACATTTTCTCCAAATGCCACACAATGGCTAAATGAATAAACATATGCTTGGGCACTTTTTAAAACTATTTTTTAAATTAAAATGCCCCAAGTCAATCACAGGCATGCAATCCTGAAGATGTGCATGGAGCTGAATGTGTGTTTTACACGTTCTGCAAAAAATACTGCTTTAGCTGTTGTGTATGCCACATGCTTCTTTACACACACACACACACACACACACACACACACACACACTTATTATTAGATTAACAATTTTTATTTTGTTAAGACACTAAAACCAATTAATTAGAGGTCAGTTTTGACTGATCATTTGCCAGTGTTCAATTTAGAAATAAAAACGAACTTAGTATATGTGAGCTCCAAACATCCTTAGTCCTTCTATTCACATTTGACATACATTTAAAATAACTAATTATGGGTTTTTTACATGCTTGAAGAAACATTTGTTCTCCAGATGAAAAATGTTGCACCCAGAGCTATCTGTTGTAGTTGAATGATGTCCCCTTACTGCTCATAAGGAAAACTGTGAGTAATTTTTTATTCCATAAGCCTCACATGGTTGAAGGACGTTTGTCCTTTCTGTAGAGATAAGAACAACATGTTTTCCAGGTGCTTCCATCCTGAAAGGCAATGGCAAGTTGCTGTTTTTAACAAAATCTCAAACGTTTGATTTTACCAATGAAGACTTAGGAGCCAGATGCTGGTGTAAAAGCCTGCAAGCTCAGAGAGGCAGAAAAAGCACCCAGTTGACCTTCCTTTTCAGCTTATGTTCCAAAAGGAAAAAGAAAATTTCTCCCTCTTCAAGCCATCTCAAAAACAAACAAAAAAAAACAAACAAACAAACAAAAAACAAAACAAAAAATAAAACAAAACAAAAAAACAACCTCAAACTCAATGTCCCTCCCTTCCACTTCCTGGGTCTCTTACTTCCTCTTACTTTCTATAGTTTTTCTTTTATGTTAACTCCTTCTCAACTGGTTGCTTGCTCCCCCTCTTGAGCCATGGTTGACCCCATTAAAGGTGAGTGCTAGGGCTGAGCACTCACAATTAGAAACAGGTTTTCCCAGTAAACAACACAATCTCAGGGTTCACAGTGCGATCAAATATCCTGCAACAAATACTTGTTAGCCAGCCCTCAAAGACGATTATCTCTTAAATATTTCAGTCTCTCCTTAATACTTGTTTCAATAAAAGTCATTCTTTACACAAAACAAGCAATACTGTAAAAGGAAAAAAAGACAAGGTGGTAAGTGACCTGACAACATCATAGAATGCTGCTCATCACTGGGAAGCTGCCAGCTTATCAATTAGTCATTACTGACACTATTCTTAAAGTGTTCAAGTACAAGTGTTAGGTAAATAATCAAGATTCTGACTTCTTATTAGAATTCAGAGAGTTACAGAATGTTTGTGAAAGGTAAGGATCTGTTGTCACTGTCACCCAGACTGTATCATTTCGATCTAAGGCATGCTTTCTGATAGTCTTTATTTGCCCAAGTTATAATTTTATTCCAGTATAATTCTATTAGATTAGTTGCTCAACCTGACTAACACGCAACCATTAAGAGCTCTGTCTGCAGCACACATTTAGGTGCCTAGCAGCTCTCTACAGGACATGGCAATGATTGGAAACACAAAGGTAAGTGATATGGTCCTAATTGCAAAGATTCATTATCAAGTTAGGCATGACAGTTCATGCCCTCAACCTCAGCACTAGGGAGGCAGAAGCCATCTTAAAATAAAATTTAAAAAACCTAAACTAAAATTTGAAAAGAGAAAGAAAATACTTAATTACCTAGTAAAGAAAACAGATGTGAAGCAATACCAACAAAACCACACACTGTAACACATATATAAATCCCATTTTGTGCATGAAAAATAGCCCAAAGGAAGGAATAGTTTTGCTTTGTTTGACTTCTGAGGGGATTGAAAAAGGAAGCTTAACAAGACTCTTAATTCAAGAATACAAGTATGCAACAGGTCACAGAGGAGGTTATTTGTAGTCCTGGGGGATTGAACTGGTAACATAGAAAATGAGAGTGGGCTGGCATGGACAGACAAGGAAGACAACAAGCTTCCTTCCTATCACTTGGTTATCAGAGCAAAGGCCGAAAGAAGAAAGGCGTGGAGCTGGCCATACCATCACAGCTAAGTCATTAAAAATTCTGAGTTAACAAGAAGAAAGTTGGCTTTTATTGTGTGGACAGCAGTGAACCATGATAGAGCTTTAAGTTTTAAGAAAAATTACTCCAATGGTATTTTGAAACCATCTTCTAAATTTGAAAGGATGACCGGAAATACTATTTGGGAAGCTCTAATACAGTCCAAATGAAAGATAACGCAAACATTCTGAGGGCAAGAGAGACAAAGAAGAGAGGGTTGATGCATGGACTATTTTATAGGAATCTTTTTTTTAAAGATTTATTTATTTATTTATTACATATACAGTGCACATTAGATCACATTACAGATGGTTGTGAGCCACCATGTGGTTGCCGGAATTGAACTCAGGACCTCTGGAAAAGCCGTCAGTGCTCTCAACCACTGAGCCATCTCTCTAGCACCATCCCCTTTTTAAAAAGATTTATTTATTTACTACTTATACGGGATTCTGCCTACACACCAGAAGAGGCCACCAGATCTCGCTACAGATGGTTGTGAGCTACAATGCTATTGCTGGGAACTGAACTCGTGACTTTTGGAAGAACAGGTGGTGCTCTTAACCTCTCAGCCATTTCTCCAGCTCCCTTACGGGAGTCTTAACAGATGAATCTGGACAATATGAGGGAAGAACTGTCATGACACCCAATAAAGAACCTCAGCACCGCTCTTGAAGAAGAGCGGCACATGCCAGCCCAGAGGAAACTATGTCTGATTATTCATGGACAGAAATGATTGTTGTCGTCCACCTGGCTTTCAGATTAGCTCTTCCTGTCCTACATTCTTCCAGAGACAGATAAGTTGACTAAGGGCTGGCCCCTGGAGGAGCTATGTGAAGAAAATGACTAACTAGAAAGGTGAGAGCAGCCACGGAATTAGAGTTGACATAGTTAGGCCAGAACTGACCCTGGCCAAAGCAACCAACCCATTAGAACGACTAAATACAGTGATGCATTCAGCTGTTAGTCTATATAACACTGCCAATAAATATCATCAGATCTGTAGAAAGGGAGGGTGTACACAGACACACAGCACGTCAAAACAAGCTAGTACTTACTTCTGCAGATAAGGTTGGCTATCTTAACTATAAACGTTGTGTCCAAGGAAACTAAAGTGATCTGTGCACTAATAAATACAATTGTCTCAAGGGTAAACATTTCGGGGGAGGGAGATGGTTTAGAGGCTAAGAACATTTGCTACTCCTCCAGAGGACCCCGATTTGGTTCCCAGAACCCACAGGACAGCTCACAGCCACGTGAAACTCTAGTTCCAGGAGGCTTGACGGCCCCTTCTGTCTTTTGCTGTCACTATGCATGCACATGGCACATATACATACAAATAGGCAAATACTCATACACACAAAAGAAAAATAATTTTTCCAGTTTGATTTTTTAAAAAAAATTTTACATATACATTTGCATTGTGACACATATATACAATAAACTACCTACAGCAAGAAGAACCATGAAACAATCAGGAATTATATAAATGTTTAAATTCATAGTGTTTTGGCTATTTGTGATTGGCAGCCTTGGAAAAACATCTTTCCTATTTTTTTTTAAAGGAAAGCAAGTGTTTGGGGGTATATTCTGAAACACCACTGCCTCTTAGAAGAATAATTGTTTCCAGATCTTTTTTTTTTTTTACTTTCTACCCTTGTTGCTACTGTTTTTGTTCCAGAAATATTAGCCCCTTACAATGCACTTATTCCTTTTATAGAACCTGTATATTAATTATGAGCCTCTTATAACACACTTACTCTTTAAAGTAGGAAGCAGTATACAGCTGGGCATGGTGCTGCACATCTTTAATTCCAGCAGTCAGAAGGCAGAGGCAGGTGAATCTCTGTGAGTTTGAGGCCAGCCTGGTCTACAAAGTGACTCCAGGACAGCCAAGGCTACTCAGGGAAACCCTGTCTTTCACAAACAAACAAACAAACAAACAAACAAACAAACACAGAACCGGTATTCTAGCTAATAGCCAGGAATTATGATATATTTTACATAATTCCATTCACTTAATCTTCAAAGGAATGTGCTGATATTCCTGTCAATTCACAGATAAAGCAATGGAAATACGGAGTGGTCACATGACTAACTCAAGGATGCAGCTAATAAACCAGAGACTATTTCCTTCACAGTTGGGCTGGTCCCCCAGGTGATGTCTCTAAGCTTTGTTTGGGTGGCCTTCATCTGTATTTTTAGATGAACTGGGTTTTCTTTTACAGAAAATCAGAACTCAACCATTTACTCTGCAGCCACATGACCTAGGAGAGCACACCACGCCAGGCCAAACTTTCCCAGTACAGTGAGTTTTACTTAAATCCAGCTAAACTGCATGAATTGTCAAGGCTAAAGCCAGAGTTTTGGCATTTTAGCTACCACCTGCTCTATATAATAAAATGCACTGTAAATAACTACCTTTCCTGGCAAAGATTATAAAACAGAGTGCCTTTTTTAAAAAGAGAGACAGACATCAGATCTTACACACACACACACACACACACACACAAAAACTGGATACTTGGAAAGCTGAATAGATGGATAAATATTCAGCCATAGTAATTCTAGAAGCAAGGACAGCCTTCCTAATTTTGCCACACTGTTTCGAATAGCAGTTACAGTGGATCCGCTGTATTCTTTGTTCTCTTGATAGCAAATGTTGGGATTGAATTGAAACATGGGTAGAGGAACTACCCTCTACCCATGGCTTCACACTGCTGGGGAACTACAGGGAACACGTGACCTATGCCATATCCTCCACAAGCCATACCACCCCAACAGCCAGTTGAGACATCCCCCAAGGGACAAGTGGCTCTTGGGACTCAAAAGGCTCCTATTAGTAAGTAAAGCTGTGAGCCATGGGACAGCTGCTGGGCCTCGCTTCCTCCAGTCTTTCTAGCTAGGAGATGACAGTGCTGATGCCTGTTTTATGCTCCTCAAGAGAGAACTGGAGGAGCTTTATAAAGAGGTAAAAATCAAATTGTCTGCTTCACCCAAGTGTGGCTAATGAGACAGCTGTAACACAGCCATGGATAAATCCAAGCTTGTAAATGGACACAGAAGCAGTACTGAACACCAGCAAAATGCGAGGACAAACTCCTCGACAGGACAAGGTGTTTGTCACTTTCCCAAACTGGATGCTGGAGCTGTCACTGAGCACAGGGATCCAGGTCAGGGCTGCTTTCAACCTTGACTAGAGAGGCTTAGTAGTTACATCATGACTGCTTAAAGTGCTAAGAGTGTGTGTGTGTGTGTGTGTGTGTGTGTGTGTGTGTGTGTGTTGAGTGTACAGCCTCAAACAGGACATTTATATAACCCACCTCCACCACCATGGAGGCTCAGAAAATATTACAAAGAGTCGGGTAAAAGAATGTAACAGCCTCAGGAGGGTAGGAGTGCTGTGAAATGCTGTCTTCTGGATGTGGTGCCTCACTGTGCTCATGAACTCATGGCATCCATGGTCACCTGCAGAAGGTCCCCCACAAGATCATCCAAATGCAAACAACCAGGATTCCTATGGACAACACTGAAACTGGACCCAGGAGAAGAAAAAAAAAATACAGTCAAAGTGAATGTGTCCCGTAGCATGCTACATCTGGGGACCTTAGGGAGAGGCCTGGGAGCAAGTTAGCAGTCAGTGGTTAATGAATGGGTCTCTGACTCTCGCGTGTCTTGTTTGGTGCTCTGTTTCCTCTGTTGGTTTGCCTTGTCCAACTTTTAATGTGGTGGGTCTTGTTTAATCTTACGATGTTTTATTTTTTCGTGTGTCGTGTATCTCTTAGAAGCCCGTGCTTTTCGAGTGGGAGACAGAAAGGGAGTGGATCCAGATGGGAGGAGAGGTGGGGAGGAGCTGGGAGGGAAAAAAATCCATTTTCAATAAAAGGGGGGAAACAATCAGTGCCCCCCCCCATTAAGAACAGGTGAGGCAGACACGGGGTGTCATGCTGTTTGGCCTCAGTGTTTCTTTTGAAAGGCTTGCTGCAGCAGGGCTCTCCCTGGTGTGCCACGTTTGCTCCATTTGGAAGCACAGATATGGAAACGCGCGACGGCCTTGGTACCCATCCTGGGGTTAGTTCTTTGCACACCTACCAATTGACGCAGTACACTTTACTCTCAGACTAATGAACTTGTGGACACTAGCATGCTATAAGTAAATAATCACAAGTGTAGTGCCTCACACCTCTCCCCACAGAGCATCTTCCTCCTGCAAAGTCAATTCTGAACAACCAACGGGGGGGGGGGGGGGGGGGAAGAGACCCACAAATGAACAACCAAAAAAAAAATCTTTGAAAATTGTCTTCAAAATCATGCCGAGTCTCTAGAGCTCTATTTATTCAGGTCCATGATGCCTCTAGGTGTTCTGACTGAGTTGACTGCCTTGCCATCTGGGGCAGTCCCCTACCTGGATGCTTTGCTCATATTAACAAATTCCCAGTGTGCAGTTGTAGACAGCCGTGGGGAACAGTCGGTGTCAGCTCTTGCACCAAGGGCATTCACCCATCATGCTGCACTGTTGGTTGTTTCTGTGAGTAAGCCTTCTTTTAAAGTGCAGAGTCAGAGCGCAGGGCAGGAACACGCCCTGAGCCATGTGCCAGTGCTGGTACTCACAGGTGCCACTCACACCCAGGGCATTTCCAGACTGGCCATGGGGTACCGCACATACTGCGACAGACAGAGCAGTTCTCCACTTAAGAAAACCATCAGCCTCGGCGTACTGATACATACTCCAGTCTCCCGCTCCCAAGCGCAGCATTCAGCTCTTTAAAATGCCAAACTTAGAGACAAAAACAAACAAACAAACAAAAACAGAAAACAACGAGTAAGAACAGATTCTAGGTAGCTGAATTGTTGAGATCAGTCCATAATATCCTTCTTGGAATTGTAATGCTTTTAGCATATTGGATGTGGGAAGGCGTCCTAGGTGCCAGAATCTATAGAAAGTCTCCTATCTATATGAGAAAGGAGCTTTACTTTAGAAAACTCTTTCTTTGTAATACTTTTTTTTAAAAAAAAAGTTTTAATTCTCAAATTCCACTCTCTTTCTCCTGTAATTCAATTAAAGTAGATATTGTAATTATAATCCTGTGCATGTGTGGAGGCCAGGGAGCAGCCTCCTTGTCATTCCTTAGTTATACGCACTTTGTTTTTTGAAGCTGTTTTCCTTTGGGCCTGGAGTTTTACTGGTTAAGCTATACATTCTGGCTTCTGCCCAGGGACAGGCCCATCTTCAACTCCCCAGTGCCAACCACAAACCTGTGACACCATGTGGCTTTTCTTGGGTGATTCGGAGGGCAATCTTAGGTCTACACGCCCCAGCCAGGGACAGCCTTGACTGGAAGTGATGCTGCTGCTGAGCAAACACCTTCCTGATCAGTCTTTGGAAGGTGAGGAGAACTGAAGAAATGTTTGCCTTCCTAAGAATTGGAGCATAATGGTCTGTGATTTGGGTGTCGCTTTTTCTAAGTTGAGCAATAATCTCGGTGGTTAGGGGCCAGGCCCTTCTTGTCCTATCCACCTGGCTGCTACCTCCACATTCTTTGAAATCCTTGATTACTGTTGCTTTTAGGAATACCCACTTTAGGAGCCCCCGGAGGTGGTGGCACATGTCTTTAATGCCAGCACTCAGTGGTTCCCTGGGTTCAAGGCCAGCCTGGTCTACAGAATGAGTTCCAGGATAATCAAGGCTACACCGAGAACCCCTATCTCGAAAAACCTAAAATAAATAAATAAGAAAGAAAGAAAGAAAGAAAGAAAGAAAGAAAGAAAGAATGAATATCCACTTCAGAAAGCAAATGTGGGAAGATTGGAATCTCTTTCAAATCAAGTTAACTAACCACACTAGCCAGTAGTCATCGGCGTTTTTTGTTACCCATAATAATTTTACATCAGCTTTCTTGCTAGTGAGAGAAAGGGAATGTTACTATCCTCGAAGAGAAGCTCAGCAGATTTCCACTTTAAAAGGAAAAGAAAATGTCTGTCCTCCTAGCTGCATAACGAACAGCGACTAAGAGAGCTATCTTCAATACAAATATGCTTTTCATTTGTAAATTAATTTTTCATAAAAGCCGCCCTACAAACACACGGAATGCTGAAGATCTGAATGAGAAGGAAATGTTTAATATTACATTAAGAACACATGTGGCTTTGCAGTGGAGACAGGACAAAGCAATGACTTCCAGTGGCCTTGAGCCTCTGGGCTACATGAGTGTTCATCATCTGCCGTGTTGTGACTTTGACTTGGGGCTATTCATTTGGGACAACATCTGTCCTCACATTTTTTACATAAAAGAGTAGAAGATAATGGCTGGAGTGGTCCTAGTAAATCTCTGTCTCTCGTGCCGAAGGGCCACTTTTCCATGGGGATTTCAGTGCTTTCGTGGACCATAGTGATAGTACTATCGACGTGGACCATCTGAGTGACATGATGGCCGCGCCATTGTTCAGGCAGCCTTGTATAGTGTTGAGAAGGCATACTGTAGCCAGCCCGGTTTTAATCATGGTTTGACCTTTGTAGCTGTGACATTCATGTATATAATGTGTGTGTGTGTTTCTTGTATTTCTCTACAAAGGCAAGTAGCCTTGTGTGAATAGGTAAGGGTATATGTCTTACATAACTTGGCTGAAGAAAAGCCCATGATAGCTTGCAGAAAACAGATGGATACACAGATTCGGCTGCTTCTTTCTCCCAGGGCTGAGGAAAAGGAGTGTGTATGGGACAGGGTAAGTGCTGGTGGCCCAGTCGAGGTCACATTATCAAGCCGGCTTCTTATGACTGTTTATTAAGGCTAACGTATACTTTAGGGGCACTCATAATATTTATGAGGTTAATGCACAAGGTCTCTTCTTTCCTTTCTTCCGCTAAGATTATTTCAGCTCCACACATGCAAAGGAGAGTATTATGCAAGAGATCCATCACATCAGAGAAAGGTAGTTACGGAAAAACTGCCAAATACCATAAACACTGGTCAAAATGGAGCCCCACCATGTGCACCGAGAGTAATTGAAACTATGGATTCACTTGGGGGCAAACAAGCAACTTTTCATTATGAATTATAAAGCTTTTCAGACATAAAATGATATCTGAGAGGAGTGCATTACCTAAAAGGTTTTGATAAGCAGTAGAAGGAGCTTTAAAGTATGCAGCAGGGATCAATCATGCAGCTGCACCGTGCTGCTTACACCTTGATAAACAATGCCCCATAACCTCTGAGCATTTCCATTATTTTCGTCAGCACCCAGACATCAGAAGTGACAAAAATGTCAAATGATGTTTTATTTACTAATATAAAACAAGTTCTCGTGAAAGTAGATATTGTGTGACAATGGAGGCTCATAAAGTGCATTTCCCAGCATCGACAGTGGTTTACGTTGTCCAGGGAAGACAGAAAGCCTGCTGTTGGTGATGAAATTTAATTGGAATTTTAGTCATGATAGACATGGATCTCTTTCATTTGAGAGATGGTGTGTCCTGCCTCTGTGGCTGAACGGCAGGTTAGTATGCCTGAAAAAGAAAAGGGATTAGTTGAAACAGAACTTAATCTTTGTGTCATCTGCCAGAACATGTATTCTGATGCTTTTTCTTGCAAGAGTCATAAACTAACTAGTCAGTCCTGTATAGAGATGCCGATTGATTGCATCAGTTGTCAAAAATGATTTGCCAGAATAGAATGAAATATTGTGGGAATGTTTCTCCAAAGTCCATTTCAAGCGAGCCTGGAATTCGGTTGGCAATATGCTTGCCTGCTTTTCAGGAAGCCCCAAGTTCAAGTCCCAGCCTTGAGGAAATGAAAGTTGCTAGCACACTCCTGTAATCTCAGCACTTCAGAAGCAGAGGGAAGGTTCTCAGAAGTTCTAGGTCATCTTTGCAGTAATTTGAGTGCATCCCACCACACACACCCCCAACATCATCAAATACACAAAATAAAATAAGCCTAAATGACTACCCAGTCTCTGTGCTCAGGACAACTTGCTTCACCTGCAATTGCTTCTCCTGTGCCTTTGTGTCTGAGGAGTCTGCTCCCTCTAACACCAAAGTATAACCAGGCAAGGCAGCCAAAAAGTGGCATTGCTCCCTCAGTCTCTGAAACTCACACAGCAGAGGTCAAATAGTGCAAAACTTGTGTCTGTTCTGACACATAAAAGGTCAGGTAGTTCATGGGTTTTGTTTTGTTTTGTTTTTAATTATAAATAGGTGTGGTTTCAATGGCAGATGTCCTTTCCGTCCAGCTCCTGTGCATGATTTTATGTATGTACTGTGTTACAGGAGCACAGCCTATTCTTCATTCAGAGGAGACACATTTATATGCAACCCAGTTATCCATATATATATATGGATATATATATATATCACAAAATATCCACAAATATATGAAGGTATCTTTGCTATAAAATCCTCTTAGGGAGCTTAGTTGATTTTCCTAACATGTTTTCAACTCTCCTGGTGGCAAAATCCTCAGTGCGTTCTACACTGGTCTAATCACTTTTGACAGGACTAGGAACTTGTTTTTCCTGCTGCCACTTACTTCTCATCTTTTCAGGATGCCCAGTGGAGAGGACAAAGCAGGGCAAAGCAGGGTTTGCTAGATGCTTCAATGCTTATGCCCTATCAGGCTGACTCAGCACAATCTGGCAGTAGAAAGAGCTGACTTCAGGGCAGCCTAAGGAACATGGCATCTCTTAGAATACCACCGAAAAAGGAATTCTTTAAGAAGAAAACTATGCCCATTTCCCTGGTACTTTTGCAGTGATCTTGAGGCTTCCAATTTATCTATGCAATTTCTGAAACTCATTGCAGAGATCAGGCAGGGTTTAGATTTTGAAAGCCAAGCCCTCAGTTTACAAGGGCAAATGCAGAGGTGATTTCAGTTTTTTTGTTTTTTTGTTTGTTTGTTTTGTTTGTTTTTTCAAGACAGGGTTTCTCTGTGTAGCCTTGGCTGTCCTGGACTTGTTTTGTAGACCAGGCTGGCCTTGAACTCATAGTGATCCACTTGCTTCTGCCTCCTGAGTGCTGGGATTAAAGGCGTGTGCCACCACACCAGGGAACCTTGTGAAGAATCTTAGCCTCTTTGGTTAGTGCAATAGTTTGAGCAGACCCCCCTGGGCCTGATCCACTCATCATGATGTTCTTCTTGTAGGTTTCTAGGACCCTCTGGGTCCTCCTATTTCCCCACCTCCTATATTTCTCTTACCTAGAGTCTCAGTAGGATGTCCTCACATCTATCTCAATCTCCTGGTAAGTGAAGACTTTCATGGGACATGCCTTTTGGGCTAGTGCCCAGTTATAAGTGAGTATATACCATGTGAGTCTGTTCAAACTATTGCACTAACCAAGGACAATACAATAGTAAACATGGAACCCCTACTCAGATCTACCCAATGGACAGGACATTCTCCACAGTTATGTGGAGAGCAGGTACTGACTCTGACATGAACTCTGGTGCTTTATATTTGAGCACCTCTCCTTGGTGTGGAGGCCTGGTGGCACTCAAAGAAAGAATAAACAGGGTACAAAGATGAGACTTGATAGCCTATGACCATATAGTGGGGGAGGAGGTCCCCCTTGGTCATAGGCCTAGAGGAGGGGAATAGGGTAAAAGTGGAAGGGAGGGAGGAACTGGAGGATACAAGTGATGGGATAACAATTGAGTTGTAATCTTAGCCTCCTAAGAAAAGTTTGCTCTCTGAGGAAATAGCTAAATGTCCACAAATAAGGAAAACATTCCCCTCTCCCTTGTGTTTATCAATTCTGTACTTCAGTCTACCCTTTTCCACAAAATATCTGGAATATTTGGTGCTAAACTTAGAATGATAAAAACGTGAAATCACAGCCAGGTAACACGGTGGACGCCTGTAATCCCAGCACCCAGGGAGGCAGAGGCAGGTGGATCTCTGTGAGTTAGAAGCCCGCCTGGCCTACAAAGAAAGTCCAGGACAGCTAAGGCTACACAGAGAAACCCTGTCTTGAAAAAAAAAAACAGGAAAAAAAAAAGATTCTTACAAGCTCAGTACAAGTGGGAAACTAAAAAATAAAATAATTTTGAATTTGTCTGAATATATTATTTAAATACTGAAAGCATTGCTCTGCGTTAATGATTAAATTATGATCAATAAGAGCCTTTAACCTGATGAAGGGATCACTAATCTACAGAGTGGACCTGTGGTTGAGGTGGAATGTATGTCTCTATAGATTAGCACCTGTAAAGACGGCTGCATGAATATCTGCAGCCTTGTCCTACATAGATGTCCATGCATACACGCACGCAAATGCCTGTGAGAAACCCCTGTTTTTTTTTCACACTCCCTTATCCACCCCCAATGGCTCTAATGCTTTCAGTCTGTTGCTTGGGAAGGAATGTTCCTGGAACTAATTAATCCTTAAAGAGATCAGCCGATACATCTCATTGTCAGCAATACATTTTTAATTGTTCGTTTTACTCAAGCACTATGTGAACACTAGTCAATTTGCAATCTCATTTGAGAACCAGAAAGGCCTGGGGTCTATCTAGAGGAAAGGATAAAACACAGGCAAAATTTCAAAAAAAGTTGTTAATCCTCTAATTAATTTTCATGTATCAAGCAAGAATTAATGTGTCCTGCTATTTGAGCCGAAGTCTTCTTGCCAAGATGAGCGTGTTGTCATGCCCTCTTCCGAGGGAAACCTCGTCAGAAGCTTTGAAGCCAAATCCTCTGGCAGCTAATGATGAGCTTTGAAGCTGCATTCACAGCTCATTTGTTTTGATGACATTTAGAGGCTGTCCTCTCATTCCAAGTCTGTTGTGAGTAGAGTACACATGCAGCCTGTGCGAACTAACCGATACAGTAAGACTTTTCAGAGGGCAGCTGACTAGGATAACACCTTTAAAGCTCCGCATACATGATGCATACACACTTGGAAAATAAAATGTAAGAAGGGGGATGGGTAGATAGGGCCATACTCACAGGTAAGCTAATGTGATATGTCTCTTTCCTTCATAGTTTTACACTGTAAGCTCATATTATGTAAGTCAACCTTCTATGAAACTAAAATGCCATGGCCATCATTCATAATCTGATGCCTGATTACAGTTGCTATAAAGTCATAAATTCTGAGTATTTACTACAACTGCACCTCAAAGTTATTACATGCTTTTTCTAAGGGGAAAAAAATCCTTCAAGAGAGAGAAGGCAGCTAACACACACACACACACACACACACACACACACACACACACACACACACACTGCAGTCTGAAGGATTGGTGCTTTGTATATGACTTAGGCTTTCCTTACAATCAATGTTAAACCCCTTAGGCCTGACTTTTTCCAGCCCCATGTCTTTGTGTAATTCGCCACAACACTACCTGATCTAATTTAATAAGATGCAAGTTAAGGAAGTGCTTCGGCTACTTATCAAGGGCTTCAGATGACACATTATGACTATATTTAAACGTCAATATTTGCTAATCATGTTAGGACAGGAAACTATACCAGGCCCACAATTCTTAACTTGCAGATGCATCTGAGATTAATTAAACTCCTCTCCCGTGGCCCTCTCTTTCCACCTCTATGGAATGAGTACACCAATGGCAGTCTCAGCAAGCCCAGAGAACCAGTTTCAAATCTGAAGCCACACCCATCTCCTAAGCCCATTTGCGCCTGTACTCAAGAGTTGAGATTTGTAATTTCTCTGCTGGTTAAGGAAGGTTTTTAAAAGCAAAGTTCAAAGTCATTTCTTTACTAGAGAAGGATGACCACTCCAAGCTGATAACACCAACTTTATTTTTGTGTTTTATTGGCTTTTGTTTTTGTTTTAATCAAGACAATGCCAAGATAACATATGGCCTGGTTTCTGTCTTCCTTTATGACAGATTTTGGCTAATTTATGGCCGTTGAAGTTGAAAGGTCATCTGCTTGTGTAAAGACAAATGATTTGGTCTGTATAATTGTGTGTGGGTATTTAGCCCCCTGAATATGCTCTGCTTTTGTGAAGCGGTTCCAATAAACTCCTTACTCCTCCTCTGTACTTAGGAATAAGAGAGCGATGTTCAACAGTCGAGATTTCTTTACAGTAAAGCCATTAATTACCCTAGTCCCATTTGTAACTTCATGCTATGTACCGAGCTCGTGACCTGACTCAGATTGGGTGTCACATAAATTTGAAGTGTTATTAGCATGCATTGACTAGGAGAAAGCTGGAGATCAGTCCTTCGGTGTGAAGGACAGCAGCTATTGGTGCTGTTCCCTCTGGGAGAGAGACCAGTGCATTAACCCAGCATAACGCCCAGGATGTATTGACAGGTGGTTAGTGAAAACGATACTGTGTCAACTGGCTATCTGCAATGGGAATCAATATAGACCAGTAATTAGGTTATAAATACATTGATTTTACCTTGTATATGCCCTCAAATAGAGTCTGCAAGTCAGCACACTAAAACAAGGCTCTCAAACTGAGGAAAGGAGTGATCAGGTTATTCTCTGCCATTCTCCAATCAATCCAGAAAAGAGAGGTGAAACACTCAGACATATTCAGAAGGATGCCCCCATTAATATCTCAGTTACTGTTGCATCTGGTGTGTTAAGGCCTTACCGCAGTAACTCAGAAAACTCATTTCAGCTTTCGTACTCTTCCGATTCAAAAGGAGCTGATTTTCCCCTTAGAATGGTTTTATTAAACATTATTTTCGACAAGGATTTAACATCCTAATGCATTCAGGTGGATTCTTAGTGCATTGCTAACTTTTCTTTATAGAAAAAGTCAGTGGCTGTGATCCTATTTATAAACTTCAGTGTCAATTTTTAGCGTAGTGAGAAATTATTCAAATAATAAGTATCAGCATTCATAAAAAATTCCTACGCATACCATAAAATTCATACGCATAAAAACAAGGACCATTATACTTTGACAAACCAGAGAAAGGATGCAGAAGGTAAGTTAGCCTCACCTCAGGACACAAAAGTGGAGCGATGAATCAAACTACCCATTTCACTTGTGAGGACAGCCGTCTCTTAGCTTAGTAAGTTTGCTGTGTGTTAAATCAAACCCAGTAAACAGTTTTGTGAAATGGTATTGACTAGAACCTTTTCTATGCCGCTAGCTGTCAGTCCGAACAAAATATTCAGTAGTTGTGCTTCAGCACAGGGTGAGAGAAGTGGAAACAGATGCTGTGAATTTGAGGGATATTTGAAGGAGGACGTATAAGATATTAATAAGTAGATCTTGTGATCTAGGTAAGAATGAGGAATGATGTTAGGTTTCTGGTTTGGTCATATAGATAGCCATTTTAATATATAAGATACAAAAAAAAAAACCTAGGTGCATGGGGTGAAATGTTGAAGGTGTTACTGTTATGTCTCTTAGGATGCATGAAGTCTGAGGTGTTCAGGTAGAGGTGGCCAAGGGTGGAGTTGAAGGTTTGAATCTAAAGCTTGGTGGGGGGAGGGGCGGGGAAAGGCTTAAGCAAGCTTGTCAAACTGCATGGTGTGAGAATGAGGATATAATTTAAAGCCATAACAATGTATGTACTTCCCTAAGATGTGAGTGTAGAGAGAGTAGAAAGGCTGGAAAAGCCCCCTGAAGAACGGACAAGAAGCAGCTTGTGAGACTCTGCTAGAAAAGGATAGCACAAAGAATATAAGATAAGACAGAAAAAACATTCTGCTCCCATCCCTAAAATGTGCCAAGGATTGTTTCACCTTTCTTTCTTTCTTTCTTTCTTTCTTTCTTTCTTTCTTTCTTTCTTTTTTTAAAGACAGGGTTTCTCTGTATAGCCTTGGCTGTCCTGGACTCTCTTTGTAGACCAGGCTGGCTTCGAACTCACAGAGATCTGCTTGCTTCTACCTCCCAGAATGCATGCACCACCATGCCCAGCTTACTTTTCTTATTTTTTTAAATTAAACCTTCAACTTAAAAAGTTAAACAACTATGCTTTCAAGTAAGACAGTGAATGGAAAACCATATCGGATCAAGTGTCTGATTATATTTTGGGAAACAAAAAGAAATGAGATAGATTATGACTCCTTCAGCTACTTCTGCAGCTCCTTGAACCAACTCATCACCGCCTCCAACAGACAGCTATCTTCTACCATCGGAACCATGAGCTTTCTTTCCCATTGAACTGGATTTCCTGGACAGAACTCCAACAGCCCAGGCCTTAAGGTCAACAATTAATAAATGAGACCTCATGAGCTGAGAAGCTTCTGTAAGGCAGGAGACACTGTCAACAGAACAAAGCGGCAGCCTACAGACTGGGAAAAGATCTTCACCAACCCTGCGTCTGACAAAGGTCTAATATCCAAAATATATAAAGAACTAAAGAAATTAAACACCACCAAACCAAATACCTCAATTGGGAATGGGGTTCAGAACTAAACAGAGAATTCTCAACAGGGGAATATCAAATGGCGGAGAAACACTTAAAGAAATGCTCAACCTCTTTAGTCATCTGGGAAATGCAAATCAAAACAACTCTGAGATCCCATCTTACACCCATGAGAATGCCTAAGATCAGAAATTCAAGTGACACCACATGCTGGCGAGGATGTGGAGAAAGAGGACCACTCCTTCATTGCTGGTGGGAATGCAAACTAGTACAGCCACTTTGGAACTCTGGCTGGCATTATATCAGAAAACTGAGAATAAGGCTTCCTCAAGACCCAGCTATTCCACTCCTTGGAATATATCCAGAAGATGCTCCAGCACACAACAAGAACATTTGCTCTACCATGTTCATAGAAACCTTATTCGTAATAGGAAGAATATGGAAACAGCCTAAGTGTCCCTCAGTAGAAGAATGGATAAAGAAACTGTGGTACATTTACACTATGGAATATTACTCAGCTATTAAAAACAAAGAATTCCTGAAATTTGTGGACAAATGGATTGAACTAGAAACGATCATAATGAGTGAGTTAATCCATAAGCAGAAAGAGTCAAATGGTATATACTCATATCTGGACACTAGCCCAAGGGGCATGTCCCATGAAAGTATTCACTTACCAGGAAAGTGGGACAGAGGGGAGGACATCCTATTGGGACTCTAGATGAGAGAAGCATGGGAGAATGGGGAAATAGTAGGACCCAGAGGGTCCTAGAAACCTACAAGAACATTATGACAGGCAGATCTGGGCTGAGGAGTCCTGCTCAAACTATGGCACCAGCCAAGGACAATACATGCAGTAAACTTCAAACTCCTACCCAGATCTAGCCAATGGACAGGACATTGTTCACAGTTGAGTGGAGAGTGGGGTCTGACTTTCACATGAACTCTGGTGCCCCATATTTGACCACTTCCCTTGGATGGGGAGGCCTGGTAGCACTCAGAGGAAGGATAGCAGGCTACCAAGAAGAGACTTGATACCCTATGAGCATATACAGGGGGAAGAGGTCCCACTCATACACAGTCATAGGGGAGAGGAGTAAGGGAAAATGGGAGGGAAGGAGGAATGGGAGGATAGAAGGGATGGGATAACAATTGAGATGTAATATGAATAAATTAATAAAATATATTTTTAAAAAAGAAGTGGGACTCAGAATCAAATAGAGAATTCTCAACAGAGAAATAATGAATGGCTGAGAAACACTTAAAGAAATGTTCTCAAGATCCTTAGTCATCAGAGAAATGCAAATTAAAGTGACTTTGAGATTCGGTCTTACGCCCATCAGAATGTCTAAGATCAAAAACTCAAGTAACAGCACATGCTGGCGAGGATGTGGAGAAAGAGGAACACTCCTTTACTGCTGGTGGGAGTGTAAACTTGTACAACCCCTTTGGAAATCAATCTGGTGCTTTCTCAGAAAACTGGGAATAGGACTACCACAAGACCCACTCCTTAGAATATACTCAAAAAATGCTATACCACACAACAAGAACATTTGCTCAGCCATGTTCATAGCAGCCTTATCCATAATAGCCAGAACCTGAAAACAGCCTAAATGTCCCTCAGGCAAAGAATGGTTGAAGAAACTGTGGTACATTTACACTATGGAATATTACTCAGCTATTAAAAACAAGGAAATCCTGAATTTTGTGGGCAAATGGATGGAACTAGAAATTATTATACTGGGTGAGTTAACCCAGACCCAGAAAGACTCACATGGTATATACTCACTTATAATTGAACACTAGCCCAAAAGGGACGTCCCATGAAAGTCTTCATTTACCAGGAGATTGGGATAGATGCGGGGACTTCCTGTTGGGACTCTGGGTGAGAGAAGTATGGGAGAATGGGGAAAGAGAAGGACACCACAAGAGGAACATCATGATGGGCAGATCTGGACCCTGGGGGATCTGCTTAACCTACTGCACCAACCAAGGACAACACACAGTGTAAGCATTGAACCTCTATTCAGATCTAGCCAATGGACAGGACATTCTCCACAGTTGTGTGGAGAGTGGGGACTAACTTTCACATGAACTCTGGTGCTCCATATTTGACCACGTCCCCTTGGTGGGGAGATCTGGTGGCACTCAGCGAAAAGATAAGCAGGCTACCAGGATGAGACTTGATAGGCTGTAACCATATGGTGGGGGAGGATGTCCTCTTCTGTCACAGACCTAGGGGAGGGGTATAGGGTGAAAGAGGGAAGGAGCGAGGAATGGAAGGATACAAGTGAGGGGATAACAATTAAGATGTAATCTGAATAAATCAATTAAATAAAAACAACAACAACAAAAGAGAGGCAGGGAAACCCCCAGGCAATGCATACAAAATTTAATTATCTCTCACTCATCCTTTGATATTAATTAATATAGGAAAGTAAAACTTCTGAGATTTGATTAAGATATACCACATTGTCCAAATATGGCCTCTATTGTCAGTTCAGAGTCCGTTCTGAAGATCCATGTGTCTCTTAGTGGTTTTCTCCATCTGGACTCCCACAAGCTCTGAATGAACGCTTCTCCTGATGAGAAACATTACTCACGTGCTTTCTGGAAGTGTGCTGGGAGTTCAGGCTCTGAGATGCTTTTTGTCCACATCAAGGATTTAATATTGTTTACAGGAGATGATGGAGGCTGCGTGCACATGGCTTGTGGTAATTGCTGTGCTGGCATTGTAGGCCAGCGTTGCACATTGGACTTCCTCAATCCCTCAGCTCCAGTGGCCTCTGAGAAGACGCCTGTGAGCTCTTCCAGGTGTGTCTACACTCCCCCCAGAAGGAAACCTGCACACAATGACTCAGGTTCAGGTTTTAGTGAGAGGGAACATGAGAGAGTGAAAATACTCAGGACTTTAGAAGCCCAGAATAAGCCTGAATAATAATGGCTGAAGTAAAGACTCATTTTGAGGTGAGAGGTCGATCAGAACTGCTCCTTGGGATATTTTTGTGGCTAGCTCACACCCTGACATTTGAAAAGCCGACTTGGATGATGTTAAAGAGAACCCGTGAGACAGGCCAAAATTTACCTAAAAATAACTAAATGAGACTCAAATGCTCTTAAGCCTCACCATGTGGTGATTGAAAGCAAAATTCACATTTTAGTCACGGTCAATGTATTTGGAGTTCAGAAGCTCTTATAATATTGTATGAAACAAAATTCCACTCCAAAAACGTAATGGCAGGCATTTTATTTCCTAAAAATTTTTGAACTTTCATATAACAAAAGGTAATATTTTTATATTAACATCTCCACGTAATACACTCTTCAGTGTTAAAAAGCACAGGGAATATTTGGAGCATTACTTCCAGAAGAGATTATAATGAAACAAAAGCAAATATAGAGAGCCCTGGGGCAGCATAAAAGTCTACAGACAGGTTGATGGAATTAAAATAATCCTCAGGCAGCTGACGCCTCCAGGTGGTAGGAACCAAGAGAGAGATAATACTATATTGTTTTAAATAATCATGATACCAGATAAGCAGTTATTTTTTTTTTATAAATTCACAGTGTTCTTCATCCATTCTTCTTTTAATATTTCCTTTCAGGGATTTAATAAAATCTGTGCACACTTCTCAGAATAAAAACACAAATGCCTAGCCACATGGCATCATCTAGGAAGGGAGGAAGATCGTGCCCCTCGGAAAGCAACAGAAACTCTAGAAAATATAATATTTTGAAGGAATTACTGTGGTAAAGAAACTCAACCAGAAAACCCACAGAATCAGTCAACCTGAGCCCACGGCGGCTCACAGGGACTGAACTGCCAACAAGACAGACTGCGTGGGACTGACTTAGGCCCTCCGCAAATATGTTATGGTTGTGTAGCCCGGATCTTGTGGGAGGCCTACCAGTGGGAACAGGTGATGTCTCTGACTCTCTTGGCTACATTTGGGACCCATTTCCACTATCAGGCTGCCTTGTACAGCCTTAATAGATGAGGAGACACCAAGTCTTACTGTAACTTAATATGCCATGGCTGGTTGATATCCAATGAGGCTGACCCTCAAAGAGAAACAAAGACAGAAGGGGTGGGGGCCATGGAGAAGGGGGACTTGGAGGAGAAGAGAAAGAGGAAACTGCAGTAGGGACATAAGGTAAAAAAAAAATTAGAAAAAAAAAAGAAGTTCATTTTCTCCAACATACCAACATTTATTCCCATTTCACCAGTTTTAGAATGTTTTGTAATCCTAGGCAAAACTTCATTTTCCTCTGAAACAGAATAGTAATGGCATTTATCTGATAAGGCTATAAAACTAAATAAAATAGCATATGAAAGGTACATAGCAAAATGCCTGGCAACGAGGAATATAGTCACCCAATAGTCATATACCACGTATTGTGCTATGTGTAAAGTGTATGTACAGAATTGAAATGAAATAGGTATTAAAATAGTGGAGGTCTCTTCTTCTCTCCATTCTGTTATGGTAAAGAACAACTCACAGCTTAGTCTCAGGGGACCAGTGATCCAATTACATGCAAAACTGGGTGCTGTGTTTCAATTCAAAATGAGCTCAAAGGCTTAATCCAACCCCAAGTTCACTAAGGGTAGCTGAGGTTTTCTTTTTTCCTTTTTGTAATTGAGTTTTAAGTTCAGCAGCATTTGTTTTCTTGATGATAGTCATTTTCATTCCGGTGAGATGGAATCTCAAAGTTTTAATTTTTATTTCCCTGGTGCCTAGGCACACACAGCTACAGCCACCTACTATTTGAGGAAAATATCAAAAATATACATTGAAAGAAATGCAGCCTCCTCAAAACTGGTGGAGAGAAAACTGGATACACGCATGCAGAAGTATGAAAGTAAATTCCTAGTCAGCTCAATAATAACCCATTTATTTACTGAAGAATGGGATTTGTCTGTGTGATTTTTGGAGTTTTATTTTTTATTTTTTACATATTCTGGATATTTACCCAGTTTGATAAGTTGTTTCTTTAAAAATCTCTTAAAAGCTGTGCTTTCAGTATAATGATGGTTTTCCTTGGTATATGTAGGGGTTTTGTGGCCTCTCCCCAATGTAATATTATTTATCAATATGTGCAATTTTCTTGTGCAGAAAGTCCTTGCTTGTGCCTAAATTTTAAGTGCTATATATATAAGAAATTTCAGAGTTTCAGATCTTACATGTAGATCCTCGACTCACTTTGAATTGGTTTTGTGCAGTGTGAGAAAGAGACACCTAGTTCTGTGTTTCCCGATGTGGATATTTGGGGTTTGTACGCACTGCTTTTTTTTGCTGTTCTTCCCAGCTGACAAGAAGCAACTTCCAGAAGGGTAGATCTCTGTGAGTTCAAGGCCATTTGATCTGCATAATAAGTTCCAGGAGAGCCAGGGCTATAAACTAAGGAGACCCAGGCTCAAAACAAAGAGACAGACAGACCAACCAACAAACAAATTCCTCAGGTTCTTGCTCAGCCCAAGCCATTTGAGTGGTTACTTTCATGACACTCTTCTCTTTATAGAGAGAAGTTTAATATATTTTAATCATCATGAGATCATTTTCAAATATTTTATTAAACTTGAACTGTTAGGTTAATATTTACCAGCTATCCATCTAACAGGGAATTAATATACAAAAAATTATATATAAAGAATGACAAAACTACACTAAAAGAAAAAAATAATTCAATCAAGACATTGGGCCAATGACCCAAATAGACACTTCTCAAAAGAAGTGAAAATATCCATACATACACGAGAAAAAAAAATAAAAATCTCAGTGTCTTAGGCATCAAAGCAATAGAAATTTCTCATTACATTGATATACCACCACATGCCAGTTAGATTGGCTATTTTTAAAAAAACAAAACAAGAGGGGGGGTGGTACATGCCTTTAATCTCAGCATTCAGAAGGCACAGACAGGCAGATCTCTGTGAGTTTGAGGCCAGCGTGGTCTACAGATTGAGTTCCAGGACAGCAAGGGCTACACAAAGAAACCCTGTCTCAAAAACCAAAGAAAAACAAACAAACAAACATGTGAGATAAAAGGAACTCTTATATACTGCTGGAGGGACTATAAACTAGTACAGCCTCTTGAAAGTCATATAGAGATTGCTCAGAAATGATATCAGACTATGGTATCATCCAGTGGTGCCAGTCCTTGTAACAAAACCAATGTACAACATAGATACTGGCACACCCCATTTTTAGGGCAGCACTGGTCAGTTGCCAAAATATAAAATCAACCCAGGTGCTTGTCAACAAGCGAATAAGTAAGCACAGTATCATGCAGCTATAAAAAGTAATATTTTTCTGTGCAAGAAGGAGGGTAGAATTGGAGGAAATTATATTGAATGGCACACATTACCTCAAGCTCAGAGAGGCAGGCATCACATGTGGAAAATTAGGAAGTCCAAAAGTCAACTAGGACCACTAGTGCTCAGAAGGGAACCAACGGAGGAGGGCAAAAGAGGGCACAAGGGGGTGAGTATGGAAGTGATCAGTACACATATGCAAGGATTGTATTTTTTTATGTAAATTTGAATTTGTGTGTATGGGTGCTTTGCTTGTATATGTCTGTGCAGCACTTGAATGCGTGGCCCAAGGAGGCCAGAAGAATTCCCAGGAACTGGAGTTCTAGGTGGCTGGGGGCCACTATGTGGATGCTGGGAATCTACCCCGAGTCCTCCAGAAGAGTAGGCAGTGCTGTTATGTGCCAAGCCTCTATTCTTTATTGTTTTTAAGTCTCTCTGCTTCTGCTTTTGTCTCTCTCACACCCCCGCTTGGTGTGTGTGTGTGTGTGTGTGTGTGTGTGTGTGTGTGTGTGTGTGAATGTTCCACTGTTGTTGGTATGTGCGTGCCACAGCATGTTGGTGGTCAGGCCTTCCTGCACAGCCCTTGCCTTCTGCCTTGCTTAGGACAAAGCCTCTTGGTGGTGGCCCTGTATGCCAGGCTAGATGACTCACAAGCTCTTAGATTTCTCTTGTCTGTACCTTTCATTTCTCCACAGGGCCACTGGGATTTCCAGTGTGCACTACAGTGTCCAACTTTATGTGGGTTCTGGGAATCTGAACTCAGATCTTGGCTAGAAAATTGACTATTGTATCATCTCTCTAGCACTTTCAATTTTATGTTTAAAAAAGTTTAGCTTAGTAATAAATGACTATGAATAGTGAAATTGTACAATTATAAAAAGTTTTGTGCTATCAAAGCCATGAAAACACCAAAATCACAATTAGTGTATTTATCACAACCAAAATTTCTCTTCTTGGTGATTCCATGTGCCCATGCGTAATTCTCCCATCTTCAAATAATAAATGAGTTTCTAGATTTTCATAAATATATACATACAAAAATATTTCTACATTATTTATTTTAAAATTATTTTCATTCATGTAAGGAACACAAAAGATTCTCAGTTACTCCAGATGTTGGCCACAATTTGTGTGGTTGGTCTTGTCAATTTTAGCTAACATATACATGTAATAGTATCTCACTGTAGTTGCAGTGCACATTTTTCTATTAACTAATTATTAACATATGTTCAGTGTTTACTTGATATTTGATGAATCTTTAGTCCATTCAAAAATGTTTAAGATGTTTTAGTTCTTAATGGTCAGCTCTGAGAGTAATTTACTCTGACTACAAATTCCTCATCAGAGGTTTTGTTTTTGTTTTTTCTTAATTTGTGGGTTGCTTTTTACTTCCTTGGTGTCTTTTTTTGTTGTTTTGTTTTGTCTTGTTTTGATGCAGTTTTTCTTTTCTTTTCTTTCTTTCTTTCTTTCTTTTTGTGTGAAACTCATTTTTCCCCCCTTTTGGTCATTTGTAACCTAAGAATAGACTACCTAGTAAACAAGCATGAAGAGATTTCTCTATTCATTTCTTGTTACAAGTTTACAGTTTGACAAATAGGTCCTATAATCCACTTGGGTTAATTTTTATTTATTTATTTATTTATTTATTTATTTATTTATTTATTTATTTATTGCCTGTAATATGATGCCGGAATCTATCTCAAATTATTTTACATCTTTTTAAAAACACAAATCCAAGATCACAGCAGTTTCAACATATATTGGCTACTTTTCTCATTGTTGTGAGAAAAGCAAATTTTAAAAAGCCAATTTGTTTTGGTTCATGCTTTCAAGTGGCAGTCCATAATGGCAGGGAAGCCATGGTGCAGGAGTTTGAGGGTCCTGGCCAAGAGTGAGAAATGCTAGGTCTTGGCTATTTCCTCATATTTATGCAGTCTGGCAATGAAGGCAGGTTTATCTGCCTCAACTTAATCTAGAACATCTCTATTGAACAGGACCAGAGATTTGCCTCCAAGGGACTTGTATGTTACAATTAAATGTATCTGTTCCGCCTAGGAAGGCAATAACTGACACAAAGAGATTGAAACATAATTCAAAGCACTTCACTGGGCAGAATCTAAACTGCTACTAGTCTAATAAACTAAAATAAACTACTCTAATCCTCATAACCTACATATATCCCAAACACTTGCTAATCTGATCCTTCCTGGGCAGCTTCTTTCCTCCAACTCCCTGTCAACTATCAACCATCAACTTTAACTGTCAATTCCCCCGCTCTGCCCCCTCTCCAGGAAGTCCCGCCTTCCACTTCCTGTCACTCTGCCCAGCTGATTGGCTAAACAGCGCTTTATTGACAGTAGTTACATCCACTCAAGACCTTCCTCCACACTTGTAGATTCTGCTAATTAAGGTTTTATTTTTATTTTTTGCTCTTGATTATTCAGTAATGCTTTCGCTTAATTTTGTTTAAGAAGATAATTCTTTCCTTCGTGTATTTCCTTTGTACCTTTACATGAAAAAAAGATCAGTTATCCATTTACAGTTCAGCCAGTGTTTAAAATAGTCATGTATTTTCATGTTGCTCCTGGTTTCTATAGGTTTCTAACCAGTCTTAAAGTCAGGTGTTATCCCTCTATTTTATTATTTTTTTTCAAGTCATTTTGGAAAGTATGTGCAGCGCACCTGTGCAGGACAAAGGTCAATGTCAGGTGTATGCCTTGATCACTCTCCACCTTGCTTTCTTGAGACAAAAATCTTTCACTAAGCTCACTAATTGGCTAGGCTGGTCAGCCAGCAAGCCCTTGGGATTCTCCTGTCTCTCCTTCCATATTGCTGAGAGTTCAGGCAATTGCTACCATGGCCAACTTTTTATAAGTTCTGGATCTGAACTCTGGTCCTTGTGTTTGCATAACAGACAGTTTATGATCTGCCTAGCCCCTTTACGTATATGTTAAAACCAGTTTTAACTTTCCAGTTCTAAATAGGTTGTTGATACGAACGTCTTCATATTGGACTTGCTTAATTTCCGAAGAACTGATGCATCAGTATTCAGTCTTCTGAACCTTGTACAAGGTATCTCTTCAATTATTAAGGCCTTTAAAATGTTTCTTTGGTAGAATATGGCAAACAGGTGCATTCTTTTCCCCTTCAATCCTTTTAGATTTTACTACAAGATAATCCTCCCCTCACAGAATTATAAATTGAAACATGGTTCATCCTATTTAATTCTAGGGTAGATATTAGGTAGAATTTGCATTACTTCTGCCCGAAATATTTCTTAAAATGTCCAGAGAAAGATGAAAAAAGATTATAGGGAGGTCCTTACATCTATTATTAATGTTGGAATATTTGGGATATTTTATTTATTACTGAGTCAATGGTGGTCATTAGTGTCTCTTTGTGGGATTTCCACAGTAGCTATGTTGCAGAATTTGTTTGCATAAAATTGTTTCTAATTTCCCTTTCAGCATTTTTTCTGTAAAATCTGTAGTAACGCCATCACTCTTATTCTTGAAATTCCAATTTGTAGGTTTATCTTAAAATTTCCAAATTACTGATTTTGGGTATTATCCATGGTTTTTCCTTTTTACATTTCCTCAAATTGTTAGAGTCTGTTAAGGTCTGCTCTTTGTAACATAGTTGAAACCATTTTGTATTCAGTATCCATTTTTGTTTATAAGATAAAATTAAGTTTAACAAATTTTAACTTTGTTTCCTAGAAGAGGACACTAAGCTACCCTTGCCAGAGGGTCAAGTGAACCTAGTATTTTACTATGACTCAATGGTATCCTAACTCATGCTCTGTTACCTCCACACTTGGCTACACTCTGGAAGACCCTACCTACTTCCTCATTCGCATCACTTAGAATCAGTCAGCTAAGGTTACCTGATAATACTTTGTCTAGATAGCCAAACTGTAACACTGCCCCCAATCCCCTTCTGCACTTGGGTGTTTTTTGGTTTTTTTGCTTTTTTTTTTCCCTATAAAAATCCTTTGGTCCTCACAGTTTGGTTCCTGAGTCCACTCTGTGTCCCTAATTGTGATTAGTTTTGGGGTGTGCATTCAATTTACCATCCATTTCTGACTGAGATTGGAGTCTGAGTGGTCTGTGTGGCTATTCTGAGGCCTCAACAAAATAAATTGTGATCTTTACTCCTTTATTCTGCTGCTTTGGTTTTTATTCAGTTTCTTAAGGACAAGACCATTAAGTTGAGATCTTAGTCTTTAGTGCTTTCTGCTGTATCCAAGAAATATATATTACCATCAAGGATGGGCATTGCCTCAGGGTAAAAGGATGAAAAAGGTATTCTAAGCACATGAATCCAAGATGCAAGGTGTGGCTATTTTAATTTTTGTTTTGTTTTATTTTTTATTTTTTGAGACAAGCTTTCTCTGTCTAACAGAGCCCTGGCTGTCCTAGACTTGTCTTTGTAGACCAGGCTGGCATCAAACTCACAGAGATATGCCTGCCTCTGCCTCCTGAGTGCTGGGATTAAAGGTGTGTACCACCATGCCCAGCTATTTTAATATCTTACTGGAAACCAAAACTAACCAGAGAGATAAAGAAGGATGTTACACACTCACAAAATGAAAGCACAGTCAAGAGGAACTACAAATCTAAACACTGAAACTGAAAGGCCCTCTAGTTCATAAAAAAACAGAAAGAAAAACAAAAGTACTTCTACAGCTGAAATAACATACTGGTGCTCATACATAGATACTGGGCAACTTTAGTATCCATTTCTCATCAATAAGCAGGTCATCCAGACAAAAATTACACAGAGAGATGCTGGATTTAAATAACAGCACAATTCAAATAGACCAACCTGGCAGAAATATACAGAACATTCTACCTAAACACTAAAGAATAAAATTTATTCATAGGAGCTCAAGGAACAGTCCCTCAAACTGACCACATATTAGGACACAAAGCAAGTCTCAACAGATATAAGAAACTTAAATAACATCCTGAATTATCTATGACAACCACAGATTAAAACTGAATATCAACAGAAATAGCATTGCTATATGTGGAAACTAAACAACTCACTACTGAACTTAAAATTGGTTAAAACAGAAATTAGGAAAAAAAAAAACCCTAAGACTTTTTAGATTGAATTAAAATGAAAACACACCATATCTAAACCTTTGGAACACAAGGAAAGCAGTTCTAAGAGGCCAGCTCATAACACTAAGTGTCGACAAGAGAAAAACTGTTAAGATCTTGTATCAATAACTGAACACGTACTTCCTGAAACCTCTAGAACAACAAGGAGAAATAATATCAAGAAGAGTACATGGGAAGAAATAATCAAATCTAGAGCTGAAATCAATGAGCAAACAAACAGAAACAATGTAAGAATCAATGAAGAGTTGGTTCTTTGAAAAAATGAACAAGATTAACAAATCTTTAATCAAATTAACTAAAAGATGGAGAGAGAAGATTCAATTTAAAAAAATAGGTATGAAAAGGGGGAAATGACAAACACTGAGGAAATTCAGAGAATTGTAAGCACATACTTTAAAAATCTACATTCTAATAAATTGAAAAACATCAAAGAAATGGATGATTTCTTGATATCCATGACCTATCACACTTAAGATCAAACAAGCAATTTAAGCAGATCTACAATTACAACCTCTACTGAAACAAAAGCAGAAAAACCAACAACAAAAACCACAGAGTTCTTAGCACAGAATTCAATGGAAAATTAAGGCCAATACTCCTTAAATTATTTCACCAAATAGAAGCAGAGGGAATATTTCCTAATCCTTTTTACAAATCCACCACTACTCTGATACCAAATCAAACGAATATCCAACAACAGAACAGGTAAATGTCTCTTATGAACACAGATGACAAACCTCAGTAAAACACATGCAAACTGAATCCAAGAGCGCATCAAAAAGATTATCCATCATGATCAAGTTGGATCCATGCCTGATATGCAGGGATGGTGGAATACATGTAAATGTTTAAATATAATCCACCGCATAACAGCCTGAAAGACAAAAACATCTTGATACTTTCATTCGATACGGAAACGGCCTTTGACAAAATACAACATCGATTCATAATAAAAGTCCCAGAGAGACTAGGGATACAAGGGACATATGTCAACATACAAAAGGCAGTATATCACAAGCATGCTTGGCATGCGGAGGTGTCTGGGAGATCTCACCAAAGCCCCTGAGCATGCTAGCCAAGCATTCTGAAAGTACTTTATACCTAACCCTAAACAGGACAGATTGCTGGCAATCATGATGGCAGGGAGGTTAAAAAAAAAAAAAGCAGTTTCCTTCCTCCATGTTCTTCTATCTGGGCTGCTACCAGAAGGTGACACCCATCTACTGTAGGTCTTCTTATTTAAAATATCTGATTAACAAAGTCCTTCACAGGAGTGCCCAGTGGCCTGTGGTTTAGTTTTCATATCCAGCTAAGATGGCAACCGAGATGCTATTTCACACTCACCATCTCTCCAGGAGCACCCTAGGCCCTATGGCCTCAGGCTGGGTCTGTGTTACTGATTTCTCCTTCTGGGGTATCAGATCCTGGGGCAGAGCAACTGCGGGTTACCCCACTAGATGGCCATCATATACCTCTAGTCTCTGCTCGTAAAACCCAATCCCTTTTACAGCGATGTACCTTATATCGCTTTCTAGAGAAGCCTAACACCATGTCAACAGAGGTTTGAAGGGCTGTTCGGTGACTGATGACGAATATATCCCAGGGATACAAAATGGCTACTCTCATTTTAGCCATCCTAGATCTTGTGATAATGTCAAGCATTTACATTTTACAACCTAGTTTCTTTGATTAGATGTACTGTGGCAAACTTGGATAGAAGCCTCACAAAGCAATTTTTTTTGGAGACTTCCACTTCAAGGTTAAAAAAAGGTCCCAACTTTAAATATTTGAATACCATTAGTCTATACAGTGTTCATTTAGAAACCTTAATTTTAACACCTATATTGGGCTTTTAGAAAAGGAGGTAGGCTGTTTCGGTTTAAATGAAATGTCCCCTCAGGCTCGTGTGTTTGAACACTTGCTCTCTTAACTGGTGGCACTGTTGAGGAAAACAGACCCTTGGGAGAGAAAGTGGGTCCGTGGGGGCAGTCTTTGGCATTTTACAAGCTGGTTCCATTTCCTATTCAGTCTTCACCTTGCCTGTGGATGCAAAGTGACCACCTGCCCACCACTCCTGTGGAGTGAACTTTCCCTGTAATGGCAGATTATCTCCTAATAAAGAAAGCCAAAATAAAACACTCCTAACTTGGTTAGTAATAAGGAGAAAAGTAATTAATAGAGAATACTGACATCAATACGAGGGCCATTGCTGTGATAAAGTGACCACAAACCAGATTTGGGGGAAGAATTCAGAAGTTGGAACTCTGGACTAGAAATGTCCTAGCATACTGTAAAGAAAACTTTAACAGCCTACTCTGACGAAGAGTTTAGAAGACCAACATAGAGTGCTAAGAGAAATGCAGACAATGGAGACCCAGCTTCAAAGACCAAGGACTCATCTGAAACAGGGCTAAATGCTATTTGTATGGCAGTCGGGAAAAAAAAAATCAATCAAGCAAGCAATAAATGATAGCATGCTGCCAAGGTCCCAAGCACCGGGACAAAGATGAGTACAGGATTAATGACCTAATTTGTTTTGTGGAAGAAATCTCAAGAACAAGATAGTTTTAGAATTATTAACATGGCTACTGCTTACTGTTCTGACTTAAGTCAGCCAGCCAGTGTGCAGTTTGGTGAGGTGTAAATTTAACCTCACAGAGAAGACAAGGTTAGAAAGCAGCGGCCGGGTAGGGGCAGTGGAGGCACGCTGCCTTTAATCCCAGCACTCAGGAGGCAGAGGCGAGTGGATCTCTGTGAGTTAAGGCCAGCCTGGGCTACAGAGTGAGTAGGGACAGCTGAGGCTATACAAAGAAGCCTTGTCTCAAAAAACCAAAAATAAAAAAAAGAAAAAGAAAAAACAGCTGCTAATTACAAGTGTCACTAAAGACACAGTTGGCACTGTGGTGGAACAACCGGAATGCTGTGCAGAATAAGTCCCCACCCACTGAAGAACTCATTTTATGAAAGTTCAAACTGATTTGATAAGAGTCTAAACTGAGAAGGCCACAGAAGAGTCTATGGAAAAGGCCCTGTGTTTCCCTGGGGTGAGCACACAGAAGCACAGCAACTGTGATCCACAGGCCCAGGCCCCATTCGGAGCAGGCAGCAGAAAGGGCCACATCATTCCTATGGTGTTAGTTTTTACAAGCGTGGAAGATGCAGGCCTGAGAGGACCCAGGGTCTCGCATTATGGTTCCCGAGCGGCTGAGGCTGGGCTATGGCAGAGTTAGGTGTTGGCTCAGTTTATTAACAATTAAACTTTATTATACAACCCAACTAGTATATACAAGAAGGAAAAAAAAGTTAAAGGGACAGAAGATTAAAACCTCCTGGAATCCGTTCGGCAGGACGGGTCCTTAGGTGTCTCAGTCCCACGAGCTGGTCCGGTCCTTTTCTCTCTCCCGAGCCTTCTTCTTTCTCCTTTTACCTCTTTCCAGTCATATGTAAAGGGCGGTCCCTTCTCCCTTCGAGGGTCAATTAGGAAAACAATAGCCACGGTGGGGTTCCTAGGTAGGCTTCCTGAATTTCAAGCCCAGGAAGGCTCCAAACAGTCTCTCACAAGGTATTCATGGTGTGCCCCAAGGATAAAGCCCGTCAAGACTGCTTCCACCTGAGACAAAGCTCAATCTATCCCACACCTCACCCTTCTCTCTAAAAAATTAAGAACTATATACACATATATACATATATACATATATACATACTCATCAGGAATCAAGAACATAACAAAGTCCTTTTATACTTGTTAACCTAAGGGAAAGTATACCACTATCCTATCAAAGAGAGTCCTTTTTTTTAATGAGAAATTGTAATTATTAATCTACTAAAGCTTCTAGTAACACTGTGGCTATCTAGTTTTCAATCCCATCAGAGACCCAAGAAGGAAAATCTATCTAATAAAGGAAGTGCTGGCAGGCAACTTCCAAGTTGCAGAGTACAGAGAGAGCAGACTGTCTGGATAGTCACCGAATTCTCTCCTTTATTGGGGCAATCAGTCTTTAGCCTTTCGGCCCAAAACATCCAACGAACTGCTTTTTTGAAGCAGGAAATCCGACGGTTTGGTCCATCTATTCTCTTTAAAGCTGGACAGTCATCTTTTCAGCATCATTGTTGATCTTTGTAGACAGTCAGCCTGTCATCAGCCGTAGAGATAAGAGCAGTAGCAAGGCAGTTTTTTCGTCTAGTGACCATTCTGTCACCAGCGTCTCTTGAAGCCCCCATCTTCAATGATGCAAATGGAGAGGCGGCCAGGAGCGGATGTCTCTCTCTGTCAGGAAAGCCCTCATCATTAAATGCCATATTCTGTGGATCTCTGAAGAGTTTGAAGAGCAAATCTATCTATTTTTACAGTTATCAATCTATTTCTTTGAAGACATAGACAAGCTATTAAACAAACCTGTTCTATAACAAAGTGAGTATCTAATAGGATTTTTACGTAACTAAATACCAACTTTTATCCCCGATGATTTTAAACAGTTTTTTATAAGACATTAGTGGTACATGAATAATACATCAAATAAACATTGAACAAAAAGAACGTAAATTTTTGACATACAATATACAATATTTTGTCAACATATAACATACAATACATAAGGTAAAAATGAATGGAATATACAATTTAAGTTCATATCAATGTGAAGCAAAAGTTGAAGTCTTAAATTTCCGTCAATCAGAAGTCTTAAATTTCCATCAATCTACAATACCAATGTAGAATTTTTTAAGTTAGTAGATTCAATAATCTACCTTTTATTCTACAATCCTGTATCCTCCCTTCCTTCCCCCCTTTTTCTTAATATTAAAAGGGATAGAAAGTAAAAGAGAAAGAAAGATAGAAGAAAGAAATCCCCAAATGAACTTTTATTAATTGTAAATAACCCCGTTAGGCAAAGATGAGCATTGGTAACCCACCAAAAACACACATCTCACCTACTGGGAATGGGGGCGTCGTGTTCTCAAAATTACTTGATGCTGTTTAAGAGAAAAATATTTTTCGGGTACCCAAGAAAAATAATATATTGGCCAAGCGCTGGAAAAGCTAGCTGTTTTTTGTCCAGTCCTTTTGGGATCGATCCTTTTGGCTAGCCGATTTATTGTTAATATGTATGTAATTTTTGGAAGAAGTAGTAGTGTCAGAGGCAGAAGTTTGATCTTCATAATTGTCTTGTTTTTTGTTTTGAAAGTAAGCAGACTTTATAAATCATTAGTACAGGTATGTTAGTACATATATAATTTTTAAGGGAATATCATTTGAGGCATCTTGTTCGAGGTGCCAGAGGCATGCTTTTGGGGTTAAATCACCCATGCTGCCTGTTGTCTTCAGCATTGTCCTGTTTTTTGTAAATACAGGGCTCTACCTGCATATACACCAATAGGACAGAAGAGGGCATTAGTTTTCTAATCTGTAAGGAACAATGTCAAGCTGTTAAGAACCAGGTAGCTCTTAAGATTCACTTGTTATATGGTCAGATCTAATCTTTATAAGTTTAGTTGGTAGCCATATATTTTTACTCTCTGTGGAAACATACGCATACCCACGACCCCATCTCAAAACTACTGTAGGTTTTCATTTCATACTTTCTAAGTCCTTGAAGAATATTGGTTGCCCCAATTCCTCAGTTTTTTCTATTATCCAATGTCTCTCCGCAGCTGACGTCCCTTCATCATTTACATTAAGAAAATTTAGAGTCAACAAAGCATTATTTAATCGATCCCTGGGTGTCTTTACCCTTCCCTTTTGTTTAATAAGCATTTTTTTTAAGGTACGATTAGCTCTTTCCACAACTGCTTGTCCTGTGGGATTGTGAGGTATACCAGTAACATGTTTTATATTATAATACATAAAGAAGTTTTTCATCTTAAGGGACACATATGCAGGAGCATTGTCAGTCTTAATTTGTGCAGGTATTCCCATAAATGCCATTATTTCTAGTAAATGAGTAATCACACAGTCAGCCCTTTCAGAACTTAAGGCAGTTGTCCATTGAAAACCTGAATAAGTATCAATGGTATGATGCACATATCTCATTTTTCCAAATTTTGTAAAATGAAACACATCCATCTGCCAAATTTCATTTCTTTTGTTACCTCTAGGGTTAATTTCAGCAGGTAATGGTAGTTGACTATATAAGGAACATGTAGGACATTTATTAATTATTTCTCTAGCTTGTTGTCAAGTGATAGAAAATCTTTTCTTCAACCCCTTACCATTGACATGATGTTTTTCGTGAAATTTGGAGGCTTCGAATACATTACCTATCAATAATTTGTCGATCTCTTCATTTCCTTCTGTCAATGGACCCGGTAAACCTGTATGGGATCGAATATGAGTAATATACAAGGGATAATTTCTGCTTCTGATGACCTGTTGCAGCTCTATAAATAAAGTAGTCAATTCTGTGTTATCAGGAGTAAATTCAGCAGTTTCTATATGCAAAACAACCTTTTCAGCATATTGAGAGTCAGTAATTATATTAAGAGGTTCAGGAAAATCTAACAAAACCATAAGGATAGCATATAATTCTGATTTTTGAACTGATGTAAATGGGCTTTTAATCACCTTGGTCATTTTCTCAGACTTATAACCAGCCATACCTGATTTATTTGCATCAGTGAAAAAGGTGGGTGCCCCTGAGATTGGTGACCTCTTTACAATACTTGGAAGGATCCAATTAGTTCTTTTTATAAACTGTATACGTTTGCTTTTTGGGTATCTATTGTTAATGTCTCCCAAATAATTACTACAAGCTTTTTGCCAATCTTTATTAATTACCCATAGTGACATAATCTCAGAATCAGTAAGAGGCACTACAATTTCCGCCGGGTCCATCCCTGACAGTTGACGCAACCTTATTATGAAGAAGAAGTCAAAAAATCCTAGGAGACTGGTGATGCCAGAACTGTGGCATGCGCACCAAGGAAAGCTGCAGTCACAGAGTGCAAGCATCCCAAGGCACTCGTGTGCCTCAGGCGTGGGGCTTCCACCAAAGGAGCCCACATGGTCTCTTGCAAGCTCCATAGTCTAGACACTAGCTGCAGGATTTGGTGCTTGCCATGATGAATTTCAGGCTTGGCTTGGCCTGATCTTTTCTTTTTTTTCAAATCATAATGAGGTTTCCTGCAAACCGTCCCTGTAGACATTTATCAGTTTTAGTACCTTAGTGGCTACCCAACAAGCCTAGTAACATACGGAAACATGCATCATGAGAAACAATGTGACCCATATCTTCTGCCTGTTAGCAACTTGTCCCTCCAGAGCCACAGTGCTCACATAAACAGATCTGTGAACAGTCGCTTTTGTATTTTTCCTGATACATGCAATTGCTGAAGTACAAATGTAATGTACAAACAACATGTTTCTTTTTCACAGAATCAGTGGCTTCAGAAAAATAAGACTTTGAAAAATGGATGTGCTGCACTACCAAATAAATACTCAGGCAAGATTTAATTATAAAAAAAATAAGTAAGCACATTAATCCTTGTATGCAAATTTTCTTTTATCTCTAATAAATGGTAAAACCACACACACACACACCTCTAAGATTTGAATTATTTTCAAAATAGGCTTCTTGAGGATTTATGATCAGTAAATGTTTGACTTGTATTCCTTAGTCCTAAGGTTACTTAAAATCTCTCAGGTGAAAAGGTGTTGGAAATGAGTCCTGCCACAGACATCACTCACACAATAGTTTTGGTTGGCATTGACTACAACACGGGTACTGCTGCACCTGCAACTCTTGTAAATGAGGGTGCTGGTCCCAGGCTACAGCAATCCAGGTCTGATGGAAGAATTTTTTCAAAGGCCCATGAAAAACAACTGGCACAAACTACTTGGAGGTTGCTGTTGCCTACACCCTTGGGTTCCCCATCAGACACCAGAAACACACACAGATGATAATGCCCACTGGTTACTGCCTGTGGGTGGGGGGCCGCAGTCAAACAGCTGGTCAAGCGTCACTCACTGTAAAGTACTGACCATAAGCCCTGGAGAAGGCTTTCAAAGCCTGAGGTTATACCCGAAGCCAGAAACAAATGCAAGCCCTGACAGGGACACTTCCCTGCTTTCCTCTGTCTAACAGGCTCTTGTAATAGACTTTTTTTTCCAAAATATGAAATTCAACTATTTGGATATTTTTATTTTTCATTTGTGCTTTCCCTTAATAAATTTTACTACAAATAAGCCAAAATGAAACTAAAACAACCAAACAAAAAACTTCCTCAAAAAGCCTTGCCTTTGACTAGTTTTACTACATCTGTCCTTAAGAAAACATGTAAACCAAGGAGGGGGTAGGGGATGGTCCACACCTTTAATCCCAGCACTCAGGAGGCAGGGGCAGGAGGATCTCTGTGAGTTCGAGGTTAGCCTGGCCTACAAAGCGAGTTCAAAAACTGCTAGAACTAAAACAGTGAAACCCTGTCACTAAAAACAAAATAACAATAAAAAAGAAAACACATAAAAAGAAAAATGGCTAGATCAAAGTCTAAATTCATGTTTTACGGATGTAAAAGTTTCATGTTGCTACACAGTTACCATAGTTTTCAATCAAGCTTTGTATAGGTTGATCAACAGTTCAACACTTGGCAGGAGGAAAAGCCTGACACAGAAAGCTGATCACTTAAAAGAAAGTAAAACCAATGCCTAATGACTTCCTTTCCACGCGTGAGTTTTGTCACAACAGCCTTATTGTGAGTTCCGACACTCTCCCTATGCTACGCCTTTATATTTGCTCTTGTAAGATATACAACAGTGACTTCCTATTATGAAATATTTTTTTGTTTGCTTGTTTTGTTTTTTTTGTGACAGGGTTTCTCTGTGTAGCCTTAGCTGTCCTAGACTCACTTTGTAGACCAGGATGGCCTTGAACTCACAGAGATCCGCCTGTCTCTGCCTCCCGAGTACTGGGATTAAAGGCGTGCGCCACCAGCCCTATGAAATCTTTTAGTAACAATATTTGGTATTAGACTATTTTAGTTCAAATTTCAACACCAACTCATAACTGCACTCGTAACAGAGTTCAACAGCCATTTAATCTCTTTCCTGGATTTCCCTCATACAAAATAGGATTAGGAGGGCTGGACGACTGTACTGAAGAGTTGACTAGAGAGCTAAGAGCCATTGGTGTAGGCAACTGTTTGGTAATGTTAAATGCAGCTCACCAATTATGATTTATTTATTAAGCGAACACTTGAAAAAAAGACCCAGTCCTAAAACCAACACCTCCATGTGTTCACCTACGACACTTAAGAGAAGGCCCAAGACATTTGGTGTTTTTGATCACACACAGCGCTTATGATCACACTGGCAAAAGCCGGAAAATCAGTCAACTCTGAACAATTTCAACTCAGTTTGTAAACACTTCAACCAAGTGAAGTGTTAAATAAGACTTAAACCGTTCCCAGAACCATTTCCAACGCTAAAGCCCAATGAAGTGAAGGTACACGATGACTTAAGGGGAACAAGAAAAAAACCCACAAGCACAATCTACTTTAAAAATTATTCAAAATATGATTAGTAGCCATCACAGAGCAGTAGCAAGCAGACAGGAGGCGGAGGAAGGTTCTGGTGGTCGTATGTTAGTAAATAACGACAGAAGGCAGCGTTCCCCACACTGTGGTTCGTAACCACAGAGACGTATTCCTGCAATAACTAACCTGTGTCCCTGCACTCAGCTGTCGGTCTAGAATAAGAAGAGACTTCCGCAGCAGGCTCTTTTCTCTAACAGGGCTCTTTCTTGAAGCAAAACCAACAGAAACGCCTGAAACAGAATACGGCTGCCAGGCCTACCAGCTGCCCCTCTGACTTTTGCACTTTTGTGTCTGAGACTGGAGAAGTGCCCATCCATGCCAACTCCGCAGCCCTTTTTGCATGTTAGTCCTTTGAGCAGCAGTTGAAAGAATGAAGAGAGGAGAGTGTGAAACGTCGGGGGTCCCCTGCCGGGCCAGCACATCCCCACCCCCCAGAAGGCCTTCTGTACTTTCCTTGGAAAGACAGCAGGAGTCACTTAGAAGAAATCAATTCCAGTGAAGATGGTCAAGTAAGGTTCAAAGAAACAAAGCCACCTGGCTAAGTGTAAAGGGACTTAAAAGAATTCTACAAACAACAACAACAACAACAACAACAACAACAAAACAAACAAGTGATGGGAGAACTTGACAAAGAGAGAAACTCAGAACACTCCGAAGGCTCACTAGAAGTCTCGTCACTTATTTTACATAATGACTGGCAGCGTTTATTTAGGTCTTTATAATACATTCTTTGACAGCACAGAACAACTAAAACCTGCTTTATTGTATTAAAATAACACCTGAAAAATGATAAATAATAACTATCAGATTGTCACAGCTCAAAGACATCTGAAGAGCAGTGAGCACCAAGATTGAGTGCCTCCTATCTGTAATCTTCTTCGTCTCTCTTAAAGCCACTTAGGAAAATACAAGCATCCTTACTGCCATGTGCCCTCCCATCCAGTTAGGGCTTTTACTACTGGTTCATTTCCTTAAAGACAAAAACGGGGCAGGGATGATAGAGGAAAAACAGTGAAGTTAAATAGTTAATTAGAAGGAGAATTGCAGTAATAAGAAAGCTGAGAATAGAAAGTCTAATTTTGAATCCCGGCAACATTAGTTCATTCTTTAAAATAAATGATGACCATAGGTTCTGTTAATAAGCACTCTTTAATATGCTTTAGGTTACATTTAAGTGTTAATATTCCTTCAAATTATTTTAAGTACTAATAGATTAAAGCAAATCATGCAACTATTTAGATGTTCAGGAAAATCATTCTAACACAAGCACAGGTTTAGCTTGTCTGTGACTTTGAAAGTAACACCATGATCTGGGCACGGTGGCATACATCTATTTAGAGCCCTGAGGAGGCTGAGGGAAGAGATCTTACTTTGGGACCACCTGGGTGACATAGAAAATTCAAGGTCAGCCTGGACCACATAAAAAGACCCTGACTCTGACACAAATGTACTCACATGAAAAGAACAGCTTTGAATTGTTCTATGTAACTTTTACAAAGAGACTGGATCAGACGTTATGTGTTTCTACCAATTCTAAATGTTAATGGTGCTTTATTACTTATATAGAGGTTTTTTGTTTGTTTGTTTCTCTTTTGCGAAACTAGACTTCCTAATAGTAAAATGTTTTTAAATTGAATCACATTCACATTTTAGGAATAGTAAAATTCAAACCTACTTTTGGCTTGCAATTAAAAACAGATTTCTTTAAAATAAACAGAAGTTCTCTACTTTTCAGCAAGGCCACTAAAAATATGGAAATATTAACTGAAAATCGGTAATGTATAAAAAAACCTTAAGTAACTGAAAATGACAACTCAAGACTAAGTCACTGTTTACTTAACAACTTTAATCTTTGTGTTAGAGAAAGCCTTTGTACAGATACTTTACAGCTGTCTATTTTTGATGCTCATCTGCTACCATATTTAATAAAGACAAGAACATCCCTCTGTATATACATAACTGGTAACTTTTCAAAAACTTATACATAATTCACATACGTCTCTGAGAAAGTTTCATTTGCCATTGTAAACACTGATTTATTAAATACTAAAGTAGACACTCATGCTTTATAAGTCAGCATTAAATTTCTCACAGAGAAATCAAGAACAAAAGTCCTATCACAGATAGTTATCAATAGCCGTGAAACCATCCAACTCAGATTTCGTCAGAGCAGTGAAATGGGAGCTGGATGGACTGTAGGCCACGCCTGGGCTTTGGCCTTTCTTCGAACCAGTGCTTCCTGCCTTTTTCGTTGAATTTCTTCAGGAGAATACTTCCTATTTCTCTCTTCTTCATCTGAAAGTTAAACAAAGCATAGGAATTAATTTATAACCTGTAAGTGATTCTGAATACGTAATATAATCTTTTCATCACACTGATCTGACTATTAAATCAAACAGAACTATTACATATACAATGACAAGTACACATATGACAGAATGTTCTGGGTCAAGAGGATGCTAATGCCCATGTTCAAGTATGACAAAGTTCTAAGTTGATTAAAATTGGTTTTTGAAGACTCAGCAATAATTTGTGTGAACAATGACATCTAACCGATGACTATATACATTTCTTTAAATATCAGATTTTAAATGTTACAGAAACATTGATAGATAGTAAAAATATTATGAATTAAACTGCCTGTCAATCCTTCATATATGGCTGGGAATGGTGAGTCATGTTTGTTTGTCATGCAAACATTCTGGGGATGGGAGAGAGATCTGTCTACAGCTATTTACTGAATTCAAGGTCATATGTGTTACATTCTTCGAAAAAAGAAGGGGAAGAGAAGGCAAAGGCAGTGGTGCACACCTTTAATCCCAGCATTCTGAAGGCAGAGGAGGTAGATCTCCTGAGTTTGAGGCCAGCCTGGTCTACTGGTCCTGAGTTCCAGGACCGTGGAAACCCTATCTCATTTAAAAAAAAAAAAAAAGACAAAATTAAAGGAACGAGACTCCAAATAGCTTTGAAAGGAATTAGAATATTAAAAGGTGCATTTTTTCCCCATTAAAACAGAGTCACAAGGTTTACATTTCAGCTACTAGAAGAACATTTGACTGACAGAACGAAGCCTCTCACATCCAATTGTGTAGAAGGCAGAGGTCCCTGTACTCACAAATAAGCACTGGGGAACCAGGTATGTTAAACACACAGGTTGTTCCTTTGTTCAAAGGAAGGCATCTGCCCAGAAGACTGCGAGCTGGTTAACAGCTGGTGAACAGGGTACTCTCTGTGTTGAACAAAAGTACTGTATGCTTCCTGAGACCCTTAGCGTGAGCCTGTCAGTCTATAGAAACCATCTTCATGGAAGGTGTCACATGTAGTCAGGTCAACATGTTTAGTAATGGAGCAGTACTAAAAAAACTCCTCCATAAAAACATAGTTCTTGTATGTATCAAACTCACTAAGAAACCAATCAGCAACAAAACCAAACAATGAAACTCTAGGAGTGAAACCACCAAGCAGATGAAAGCCCCATACAATGACAGCTCCAGGACAACAAAGAAGAAATTTAAAACACTAGAAGATGAACTCATTCCAATATGCATGCACTGGAAGAATTAATGCTGGAAAGAATGGCCCTGTCACCAAAATGGGTCTACAGAGTCAACGTAATTAATCCCCATCAAAACTCCAGTGGTAAACTCCAGAGCTAAAATTTATCTAGATGTTCATTCGGGGACAGCAACAGATATGGTAGGTCAGACAAACATGCATGTTCATGAGTTAATTCCAGAGGCATCAAAACAACCTGATTTCAATATTGTTACAGTTAGAGTAACAGAATCTGCACAGTACTGTCACAAAAGACTCAGAAAAACAAACAAACAAAAGGAAACGAAACAAAAACCATACAGCTGCAGCTGATTTTCTAAGGGCCTAAGAACTTACATTAAAGGTATCTTTTTAACAAATGGTGTAGGAAAAATTGTATATTGACATGTAGTGTCTTTCATCCTTTATAAAAACCAATTCAGTATGGATCAAAGATATTCATGTAAGATCTGTTTGAACTACGGGAAATCAGGTAAGACACTTCAAAATACAGGCAATGGGCAGGAGTTTCTGGAAAAGACTAATAGGTCAGGGAAAAAAATATCCGGAATTGGCAAATGGGACAGCATCAAATTATTCAAATTATAAGGTGGTTCCACAACAGAGATTTGAAACAGCAACCACAGTGAAGACTCACCTAGATAAAGAGGGGAGTATCTTTGCCTGGTACTTACAACAGGGGCCAATGTCCAGAAAGCATAATAGACTCAACAACTAAACACCAGAAGAATGCTGATAATCCAGAGAACAAATGGCAAAATAAGACACCAAAAGAAGTACAAATAAACGACCAAATTCATACATTAAGCAAAAAAAAAAAAAAAAAAAAAAAAAAAAAAAAAAAGCCAGGCTGCAGTGGTGGCGCTTGCCTTTAATCTCAGCACTTAGGGGGTAGATCGCTGTGAGTTCCAGGCCAGCCTGGTCTACAAATTGAGTCCAGGACAGCCAAGGTTACACAGAGAAGCCCTTTCTGAAAAAACCTTTAAAAAAAAATTCAACTTGGGGAAAGGCAACAAATGCTGGCAAAGACATGAGGACAAACCTTGATAGAGTTAGTAGAGAAAAGCCAGATACACACACACACACACACACACGCATATCATTAGTATCACACTAATCAGTATAAGGGGTCCTCAAAAAGCTACAACTAGTTACACTACTGTTGGTACATTACTGAAGGAATCAAAGTGACCATGCAATAGACACACCTGCATACCCATGTTTACTATAGTGATCCAACAGCCAAGCCATGTGACCAACCTTAATGTCCGTCTAACAATGACTAAGGAGCATAGCAAACAACAGCAAATGACATGAAGGGTGACTGAGGAGGGGGCTGGTAGGAACAGGGGTAATGGGAGGCAGCAACTAAGAATAAGTGTTGTATACAAGTATGAAAATATCATAATCAAACATCACTTTTTAAAACATGAGCTGATTTTAAAAGGTTCATAACATCCACCAAACTGATAAGTGTTTTCTCAGATAAAGTAGCTATTACAAATTATTAACTACTTTTTTACTATTATTTCCTACTTTTTAGTAGATTAGACAGGTTAGGGAAAGGTAATTTAGGGTTCTTCAGATTAGATTATAGTTTAAGCTTTAGATTTTATATGAAATGTCATCTACTGAAGGTTGTTTTATACATATGAATGTCTCTTTATGTGGGTTTAAAAGACTATTTTGCTTTTTTAAGATTTACAATCTAAAGGGGGCAGAGAATTACAGATGGTAGCGATATTGTGAGGTGGATATTCAAGATAGTTTTTGAAGTACGATTGGCAGAACTTATTGAAGGTATAAAAATTGGAGAAAAGATGTACTGAAGAACTAAAAAAGCAGTTGCATCAAAGGACTCATAGATTGTCACAACAGCAGCCAGGCATGGTGGTACACCCTTTTAATCCCAGCAGATCTCTGAGAGTTCAAGGCCATCCTGGCCCACAAAGTGAGTTCCGGACAGCCAAGGGGTACACAGAGAAACCCTGTCACTAAAACAAAACAAAACGAAACTAAATAAACAAAAAAGCCACCACAGGCATTGACTTTTCTATCAGATGCTAGTTAGTCCCCATCAGTGAAAACAAATACCTGGCATTAATACCTTTCAAAGAAAACAATTTCATACAAACCTGTGGAAGATGGTTTCAAAGACTCAGAAGACTTTATTGAAGGTCGCTGGGGATTACCCTCAAGCAACGAATGGACAGTTTCCTCTTTTCCCAAATCCTGCAAGATTTTGCTAACAGGTATACTTCGTGCTATACAATTTTGATTTAACTGAGAAAGAGCATGAGGATTTTTAGTCTTAAATGTAAATTTTGAGCACTTCAACACTCCGCTGTCGTTCTGAGTTCGATTTGCTAAGGCACTATAGGAGAGTGGATGCATACTCAACTTCACATCAGTAGCAATGCCTGTGCGCACAGGGCCCAAACTAACATTCAAACTTGAACTTCCTGCAAGAACAAATTTTGGGCTATTCACCTGCACAAGTGGCACATGCTGATTACCACTTGAATTCTTAGAGCACATAGAGACATTTGTTGTAGCATCCAAGATAGTAGGACAACTGTCTCTTTTTCTCACCATCACAGATTTATTCATCTGTGACTTATTTGTTAAAGATGACGGTGTTGAAGAGCTGACAGGATTCCAGTGTTTAGATGGCACCACCAACAGACTGCCTTGTGTTGATGCAGTAGGAGCATTCCTGGATCCGTGTGTGGGAATGTTCTTCAGACTTGCCGACTCTTCGCTGCCTCTGTTTTCTTGCTGAGTTAGTCTCTCCACGTCATCACACGCCTGATATAACAAATCATCATCCACGTCACCTGCTGCCCAGGTAGTCTCTAGCTGATGGCACGCCTCAACCATCTCGCTGGCCAACAGTGGGTCATTCCAGTCATCAAGGGAAGAAGTGGACTTTGATCCGTGAGTCTGATCTGTGTTACAAACACTGTTTTCTTTGCCCAAGAATACAGGATCGAAGCGGTAAGCATCAGCAGGTGCTTTCAACGGCAGCTTAGCACTGAGCCCGTATTTCTGTTTATTAGGGTATCTTGTGTATGAATCAGGCTTGTCAGAGGCATCCACAAGAAACGTGCACTTACCACGACCATCTTCTTTCACTCCTGTAAGATTAGAGGCAGCAACATCTTCGTTCTTACTAATGTTACTGACAGATTTCTCAGACTTCACTCGATTTTCAGTGAATGGTAACTTCCTTGACTCATCACCTGGATATGGTGAAAATCTATTTTCTCTAGTACTTCTTAGTTCTCTCTTACGTGTCTCGGAAGGCAGACCCAGTGTTATTTTTGAATCTCTTAGCCTTCTATCTAGATTCATATTCGCTCTTGATGTGACTGCATCATTTTTACCAATAAAGGTACAAATTGCCTTCTGAGCAGTACCTTGGGCACTTGCAGAAGGAGTGTGTTCAAGCATGTCAGCATTTTCCATGAGGAAGGGTTCACTGCCTAGTAAGTTTTCCCAGTCATCCTCAAAATCACACGTAGTCAACTCATCAAGACGTTTACTAGACGTTTCTGGCGTCTTAGCATACGGAGTCACACATGATTTTAGCATCGTGGCAGTATTCACCTGAGGGGAAGGTGACACTGGAGTTTTATTTAGCAGGTTTTCTGTGAGCAGAGTTTCAGTAGTGAAACTGACTTCCTCTTCTATAAAGGAAATTTTCTTTACAAAGGTGGTTCTACTATTGTTCAAAATGGCACCGGACAGATCTTGGCTTAGCTGTCCACTACACATCTGAGTGGAACCATCGAAAATAGCATTAAGGTCTGCTTCAACACTCTGGTCAAAGGGTGTCTCACTGCTGTCTTGCTCCTCAGGCTCAGAGATGCCGGCGTGTCCTTCCACTTGCTTCTTTATTAGAGCACAACTGACTTCAGGGACTGCATCACCCGACTCCATCCGTGTGCAATCTGTACGGCTGTATGCACGTCCCACTTCTGAAGCGGTCTGCATAAAGTGAGGGCCCCTCCCGTCTTGCTCCTGAATCACATCAAGTTCTCCCATGTTTCTGTCAAACTGTTCTGCCAATTTCATAAGTTCTTTTTCCCGATTTTGTGATTTTAACCTATGGGAAAAAAAAACATTGAAACATTTCAATTAGAAGACTGTCTAAGACTTACTCGATTGTCATTACATATATTTTGGTGTGTTGACAAAACAACAAAACTTTTAATTCTCAGAATAATAATGTCTTTAACTCCAGACCTTTACATATCAAAACAAAGTGTACTACTGTGGTTTACTTCAAACACTAAAATGTTAGTAAGAAAGTATCTATCTATCTATCTATATCTATATATCTATATCTATCTATCTATCTATCTATCTATCTATCTATCTATCTATCTATATCTCATTGGATTACAAAACGTAAAGTTTGAACTCACTTTGCGCAGCTGATTTTCGCTCGTGACTTTTCTTTTGCTACACTAGGAGTACAAGGAATAGCCGTTTCACCAATCCACACACCCAGCATGGAGTTGGTCACCGGTTTTTCAACCTTCCAAAGAGGAGAGAAAAAAAGAACCATTAAGAGCACCATAAAACAACCAACCGTCTCCCCCTGCCCCAGAAGAAGGAAGGAGGTGAGACGAGAGGGCAAGGGAGAAGAAGTCTGTGGTAGTCACTCAGTAAACAACCAATGAGAGGCAAGACGAAGGTAGTAAGTCAGAATCTATGACCCATTTATGTTCCCACAAGTAAAAAGGGAGTACTCCAACTAAGGAATTCTGTATTTATAAAAACCAAGGTTTAAAGTACATTGCCTATCAAGTGCATTTTGATGTTATATACATATAAAAGAACATTTTATAAAGGGGAAAAAATAACATCTTAGTTGTTGTAAGATGCTCATAAAACCAGAAACAAACTATGTACAATATCAGACCTGAAAACAAGAATATATTCAGAATTCTTGATTTAGCTAATAAAGACTTATTTGTAACATACATAGTAACATTATGACATAAATGCACTTAAGAAATGAAGAGTTGATACAATGAATCCTATGCCGTGACACTGGGGAAAGCAGAGCTAGCAGCAACAATGCTACACTGTTGATTATAAGGCTGGACTATTATAGCCTTAGAGAAAAGTTGCACTTCCTGCCTCCTCTCTGGACGTGGTGACTCCTCATAACCACCTACTGGATTAGTCAGTGGCAGCTGTAGACAGTTACTGCAGGGCAAAGTAAGGAAAACACAACAATGTCTTCAGAGACAACACCAAGCAAAATTTAGATATTCTTTGATTTGAAATGCTAAATAAGGAAAAGAGGGCCGGCAAAATGGCTCGGCATGTAAAGGTGTTTGCTACAAAGCCTGGTGACTGGAGTTCATTGCCCGGGAACAGCACAGTGGAAGGAGAGAACTGACTCCTGCAAGATGACCTCTTACCTCCACACACAGGCTGTGGGAATGCACACACGTGTGTGCATGTATGTGTGTACACACACATACAGACACATGAGCACACATGCATGCACACACACGTGCACACACACACACACACACACACACACACACACACACACACTTTAAAAAATATAAAAAATACATGTAAGTAAGGAAAAGAAAGCAAACAAACCCAGAACAGTTTATGTTCTGGGTCTGTGCTTCTTACAGTGACGTGATAAATATAAGGAATGACAGAATCTGGATTCCTCTGTGCTAACGAGTGCATCGTCTATTTCACTCAAGCAACACAAATACTAAGTGGTGTCTTTTTTCATGGGAACCTGTAAATATCCTCCCTGTACGGGTGTTTGTAGCTAGAACTCAAACCCAGGGACTCACTTCTGCTGGGCAAATGCTCAGCAGCGGTATCTTCTGAGATCAGAATTCTCCAATGACAAAACAGTTAGGTTTTGTAAGGAACAGTCTATTACTATAAGTAAACCACAATTAGCAGCCTTGTATTTACAGCTCTCTACAGTTTATTATAAACCTTACATAACTTAATCCTAACAAATCCCCTGAAGAGAGCACGGCAGGTGCTTTATGGTTGAATGGACTGAGGTTAGGAGCATTTAATTGACTCACTGGAGGCCACAGCAGAAGAGGCTTCCGGAGGCCAACATCTAAATCCAGTGATGGCTTCAATATTAAAGTGTTCGTGGGGATTTTATAAGTCACTAAGAGTTCTAAGAAGAGAAACTGCAATAGGGAAAACGTGTACTATAGACAATGAACAAAATACTAACAACAAAACTTCAGTACAGCACAGCAACTAACTACATTATTTAAGGAGTAAATAATCTAGAGATGACTTAAATATATGGGAGGGGCTGGAGGCATAGCTCACTTCAACAGAAGTGAATCCCTGGCTTTGAGTTCCAGCACACACACACACACACACACACACACGCCCATACATACATATGTGTATACACACACACACACACACACACACACACACACACACACGTATGTATGGTATATAGTATATGGGCCAATATACACAGGTTATAATGAAAAATAAAACCACACTACTTTAAAGAAGGAACTTCAGAATCTGCAGATTTGTGTATCCAAAGGGGTCACCGGGGTCATAAGACCATGTTGCATAGACACTGAGGGATTAACTATATTAACCACTCTATAGTTTGTTCCTTTTTCAAGACACACATTCAGAAACAGAAAAGTTAAACGTAAGCTTTGTTGCTCCAAATGTATTATTTTTCAATATGAAAGAACCACACAGACAGCCCACAATTTCTGCTCTTTTATAAAGCAAGAAACTTGCCATATTTACCTGAGGAGCAATACGATTTACAATATGTGAAATCTCATCACCGCATGTACTGGAAATCTTCTTTTTTCTTCCTTTACCTAAAGAAACAGATTATTTCTATAACTTTTAGGCCAAGAATTGTAAGACCAGCTGTCACTTTCTGGCAAATGACTGTAAGTGGTGTAACTGAGATGACTCTACAGCTAACACCCTATGCATGAAAGATAAAAATCACACGGGATTAAAAAACACAAAAACACTGTATTAAAGTTTCTGATGTTACCCGACTGAAACTGCACCAACACAATTCCTTCGCCAAACACCTAATCACATAAAAATAATAACAGATTACCTAACTGTTTTGTCATCGGAGAATTCTGGTCCCAGAAGATATCAGTCTGTCCATCTAGATCATTCGGAGAACTGAAGGCAGAGGATAATAAATCCACTTTCACAACTCTTGTTGGTGTCTTATACTCTTCTGGATAAAAGGACGATTGCCACAATTTAAGCATTACGTCATTAGAGCGCTAAAGCCAAATAATAGCTTGGACAAACTAATGTTTATGTACAATGTGAAACATGTCGCTTAAAGACAATTGTTTTAACCACAATGGAAATGTTTCAATAAAAAAATGTCTTAATAATTCCTAAGTTTAACATTGTTGAAAATTCCACAGGCCCAGGAAAAACACCACCTGCTCAGCGAGTTACTTCACGGCTGCTTCGGTGCTTTAGAAACCTCCATGACCTCAGCAGGCATGCTACAGACGTCAAACGTATCCAAACACAAACCCCAGCTAAACTCTTGTAAGCCCCTATCAAATCCACCCAAATTCTCCCAGGTTTGTTTTGTCACAGCAGAGGCGGGCAAGAGAACAGACGTTGTATTTTAAGAACACACTCTGGGAAAGGTTATGAGTCTGGTCTTTATTTGGTTAGAAATCTTTTAACTCCAAAAGTTACCTGATAGCAACGCCCCATTGGTTTGCTAATTCTAACCGGATGTTGCACTTAGCAAGTTCCGGGAGCCAACCGAGGTAGTCCTTTTTGCAAAGCAAATAAACTGGGGGCGGAGCGGAGGGGGGGGGGTGTAGGTAAAGATGCCCAGTTTCCCCGGATATAGTAAAGGCAGACCCCGCCCAGGGCCCAATGAGGAGGGGACTGCGCTCGGCTGACTACACCCTGCAGAGTAACCCTCCCGCCCCCTGCACACCTCGGGAGCTCCGCTCCCCGCCCGCCTTCTCCTCACCCCCGGGGCCAGGCTCGCCGTCAGCCGCCGCCCGGCGCTGCTCCCGCCGCAAAGACCGCGCTCTCGCCCTGCAGAGCCTGGAGTCGCCGGCCGCCCTGGGCGACCCGGCCCCCGGCTCCACCGCCAGGCAGCAGTTCTCCGCAGCCGCCCTGCGCGGCGTGCTCCTCCGGGCGGGGCTGTCCGCATGCTTCCTCCGCCGACTCATTCCTGAGGCACCGTCCTCCCGCCCGCATTCACATTTTGCTACGGAGGAGCAATGCAACGGCTCTGCAAACGAGCGGCGAGCAAGGAGACACCGCCATCTTTGCAAGTAGGGCGCGCAAGTGACACTGCCGCTGATTGGCTGCCTCCGTCCAAGGGCGGGGTTGCTGATCCTGACGTTGGTTGGACGATTCCGTTTGAGAGGCGGAGATAGGAGGGCGCTTAGCCGCGCTAGCTGCCAAGGTGGCTTCAGCTGGGGAATTTTTGAGTTTTCTGAGGAGATCTACATTCAGTCTCATCGAGTTTAGTAAATGCAGGACAATTCCAGAACAAGAGACTGGGAGGTAGTATGTGAGGCAGTAAAGAGATTAAATGTGATGGCAGATTCTTACTGAATTTGCAACTTAAATTGCGTATTTCTACGATTCAAATGATGACTTTTATTCGACAATATGAGAAAATAAAGGACGTGGAATATGAAGAAATAAAGGGTATGGTTGAGGAGGGAATAGAAATGGTAGTCCAAGCCGGGCGGTGATGGCACACACTTTTAATCCCAGCATTCAGAGGCAGAGGCAGGCTGATCTCTGTGAGTTGGAGGACAGCCTGGTCTACAGAGAGAGTCCAGGACAGCCAAGGCTATATTGAGAAACCTAGTCTAGTAAACCCAAACCTAAATAAATAAATAAGGCAGTTCATATATGTTGTTTATGTGCACAGAAAAACCCAAAATGTAGGAAAACATGATTTTAATAAACTAATAGTGGCTCGAAACTATGCATATAAAACAGAGCTGTCATCTGAGTGGGAATAAGGCAGCGTTTATTTTGAACTAAATGATAATTACCATGGCCAGGAAGCATTGATTCAGGTTTGCCTGAAAAATATGTTTCAAAATAAAAAGCAATTACACAAACTTTAACAATCACAGAACAAAAAACAAAGAAAGCATTTCTCAGGCACTTTGTTGGGGACAACAGGAGATAGGTAGGTTACAGAAAGCATGGTCTTCAGCTAAAAATAGTCTATACCACACTTCCCTTTTGGTTGACAGAAGTTAGCGATGTGCTGGTAATGCTTTCAGAAGATTTTACCTGACAGTCAACACTGACGTTAAGGCAGATAGCTGGGCCATTAATGGCTAGTTAGGGCTCTAAAGATAGACACGAAGATTGTTTGGTTTTATAAATGCAACATTTCAGTTTTCTTTATTACAACATGTGTCTGTCTGTCTGTCCTTTTTAAAGACATTGTCTTATGTATGCTTTCTATCCGCCCCTCCGCCCCCATATGATGCAGTCTAGCCTTGAACTCCTGGTCTTCCTGTCTAGCGAGTACTAGGATTGAAGGTGTAGGGCCCGAATTTGTCAGTCTGCCTTGTGGAATCATCAATGTAGGTGAACCTTTTTCTTCCATTCCCAATGCAAAGTGAAATTCTTCTGTGTTTTAATAGATTAGTAATAAAATTTTGTTTTAAGAGAATATAATTTGCAATAAATGTAAAATTAAAGAGTGCCAACTCTACAGCGAGCACTATAAAACACCTTTGAAATAAATTGAAGACCAAATAAACAAGGCTTATGCCTGCCTGCTGCCTGCTGCCTGCCTGCCTGCCTGCCGCCTGTCTGCATACCTGCTGCCTGCTGCCTACTTCCTATTCTTTCCTGCCTGCTGCCTACTTCCTGCCTGCCTGCTGCCTGCTGCCTGCTGCCTGCTGCCTGCTGCCTGCCTGCCTGCCTACTGTCTGCCTGACTGCTGCCATACTCCCCACCATGATGGTTGTGGACCTACACACACTCTGGAACTGTAAGCACCAATTAAACTCTTTTTTTTTTTTTAAGTTTATTTATTTATCATGTATACAATGTCAGTCTGCACATACACCTGCAGGCCAGAAGAAGGCACCAGATCTCATTATAGATGGTTATGAGCCACCATGTGGTTGGTGGGAATTGAACTCAGGACCTTTGGAACAACAGTCAGTGTCTTAATCTCTGAGCCATCTCTCCAGCCCCAATTAAACTCTTTTATAAGTTCTCTTAGTCAGAGTGTCTCTTCAAAACAATAAAAAATAACTAAGACAAACTTCAAATAATTTAATAACGCCTAGAGAAGTAAGGAAAACATGCCAATCCCTTAAAGCTCAATACCTCTGCAAATGTAATAACTGAATAACTTCTCATGCTGTTTGTGTAATAAAAAAAAAAATAGTACATCTAGCATGGCCATACTCTGTGATCACTATACTGTAGGAGATTGTCATGTCATGCACAGTTTTTTACTTTTTGTAAATGGTTTTCAAATTAAATATACTTCTTGAATTTAATTTTCAAAATATAGTATGATTACTATATAAGTAAAATGTCATTTAAATTTTGCATTATTATTAACCTGTCTATTTGCATAGTATATGTGTTTGCATAAGTGCCACAGTACCCATGTGAGGTCAAAGGACAACAGCCCTCTCCTCCTACTTTACTGCAGTTCTGGGATTGAACTCAGGTTATTGGGTATGCACAGCAAGCATGTTCCGCCGGAGTCCTCTTCCTGGGACAATAAAATGGTTTAATATGAAATATAAGCCATGGTTAGGAGGTAGTTGAGCACAAAATGATTCAAAACTACAAAACATAACATTTCTCTACATTTTAATAATTTATACACATATATATAATTTTTAGTCTGGGAAACTCTAATAATTTTTGCTAGGTTTACATAGAGAAATTATTCATAAACTTGCTGGTGATGACTCCTCTGTGTTCTTAGAGAAGCTTCTCTGCAAAGAATTCCCACCATATTCACATTACAATTATCTAACAGATCAACGGCTAACTGTGAGTACCGTTTGTTTCAAGGGAAAAAAAAATACCCAGCAATATCAATAACTCAGTCACAGTTATAGGCAAAAATTCTTCTTTTTCTTTCAACCATGTTAGAATGTTTCTACTTAAATTCTACCTTTGTCCTGATGTGCTCGCAACTGTAGCTGCCTCTGTTTAATGGTTCCATCAGTTATATCAGCGACTGTCAGGACTCCCTGGGGTTCTCCAGAGGAGCTCCTGGCATTTGTATCCCAGAACAAAAAATAAATAAAATTAAATTAAATTTTTTAAAAATTAGACATACGTATTTGGAGAGTAGCAAAGCAAAGAATGAGAATTTACTCAGAATGAATACGTTTCCAAGTGTGGAATTGGGCCAGAAGAGGGAGAGAGTTTAGGAACTCAAACATCAGTGGTGTATGAAGAGTTAGCTTTTCATTTATAATCTATAGGTGACATTGGCTGGAGTGTTTCTAGTTTTCCTGCTTGCCAACAGGTTGGTTTTTTTTTTTTTTCTCATATGCCAACTTTATAGCCTTTGTGTAAGGCTTCTGACGCTCACCCTCTACCTGTCTTGTCTCCTCTGAACCGAGAGCCGTGACCTAGGACATCTCATCAGGGAACCATAACTTGGCACAGATCTGTTTTACTTGACAGTTCCTTTCTGTCATGCTTAGAAGGTCTGCCTTAGCCAGTGTCCTATTCCTGTGGAGAGGTACCATGACCATGGCAATCCTTATAAAGGGAAGCATTTCATGGGGACTGCTTTACAGGCTGAGAGGTTTAGTCCTTTACCGTCATGGTGAGAAGCATGGCGGAGTGCAGACAGACAAGGTGCTGGACCAGGAGCTAAGAGTCCCGCATCGAGGCTGGCAGGAGGCAGGAAGAGAGTGAGATGCTGGGCCTGGTTTGAGCTTCTGAAATCTCCATGCCCCGCCCCTCCCCTGGGACATACTTCCTCCAACAAAAAAAAAAAAAAAAAGCACAACTGCTCCAACAAGGCCAAGCCCTCCTAATAGTGCCACTCCCTACGAGCCTACAGGAGCTGTTTGCATTCAACTCACTAGTTTCTTTACTTTGTTTGTTTTAATTTTGCAGGTGAGTGTTTTGCCTCTTTGTATGCATGTGCACCACAGGGGTGCTCAGCACAAGAGAAGGGCACTGACTCCCTGGAACAGGAGTCTTGGATGGCTGTGAGCTGCAATGTAGGGGCTGGAAATTGAAACTGGGTCCTCTGTAAGAACAAGAAGTGGTTTTTATTGTTTGTTTGTTGGGTTGTTTTGTTTTGTTTTTGGCTTTTCAAGACAGGGTCTCTCTATGTAGCCTTGGCTGTCCGGGACTCCCTTTGTAGACCAGGCTGGCCTCGAACTCACAGTGACCTGCCTGCCTGTGCTGGGATTAAAGATATGTGCCACCATACCTGGCTCAAAAAGTGCTCTTAACAAAGGCAGAGGTGCTAGGGACTGGGAACAGTTGGCAGGCAGAGGGGCCTGGCGGGCCATGCACTCCCAGCCCACCTCTCCCCACATTTGTTTAGAGCATTTAAGTGCCCAGTATGCTCAAATTTGTACCGTCAGAAGAAATGGATTTGCATCTTGTGATGTGTTTTAAAAAGCCAAGAATAACCTATAATGGGGATCCATGGCAGATGGAGCCCTTGATGGAGCCAGAGACTCTGGAGGTATGAATCAACAGAGCCACAAATCTCCTGAAAGGGGCCAATATCAATGGTTTCTAGAAGCAGCTCAACGAAGACTTTGAGGGGCCTCCACTTGCCACCTGCTTGCTGGTCCACGAGATCCAGTCCCCTTGTCGGCCAGCAACAAGCTGACAAATTAAACAGGAGCAGGAGAGCTGGCCCTGAGGACACAGGAGCAGGTAAGCCAGCCCTGAGCACACAGGAGCAGGAGATCTGCCCCTGCCCTGAGGACATAGGAGCAGAGAGCTGGCCCTGCCCTGAGGACACAGGAGCAGGAGATCTAGCCCTGCCCTGAGGACATGGGAACAGGAGAATTGGCCCTGCCCTGAGGACATGGGAGCAGGAGAGCAGGAGAGCTGGCAGGCTTACTAACTTAGCTAGTTCCAGGCCCTGATCCAGGGCTCTGAGTTGACATCATCCCAACATCTACCCCACATATGATATGCTGGAACACATGAAGGGGCCAGTCCTACAGATCCAAAGCTTAAGAATCTCCACGACATAGGGCAACAACAGGATATCTGAAAGCAGACTCAGCGAGGATCCAGTACTGATGGTATAGGCCTCAAACCAAGCCCATGGCTTGTTACAATGAACATTTGAAAGTAAACGTGTGAACAAGAGGCTGTACTGCATGATATACTACAGCTTCCATGACAAGACTTTTGTTTGTTTGTTTTATTTTACTGGGGGGAGTTTGTAAGGGCAGAGGGTAGATATGAGGGGGCAAGGAGATGAGTGGGAATGTGGTACATGATGTGTAAATCATAGACAATCAATAAAAGTTGCCAGGCCGTGGTGGTGCATGCCTTTAACCCCAGCACTTGGAAGGCTGAGGCAGGTGGATTGCTGTAGGTATGAGACCAGCCTGGTCTACAAAGTGAGTCCAGGACAGCCAAGGCTACACATAGAAACCCTGTCTCGAGAAAACAAAAGCAAACCAAAACAATAAAATAAAATAAAGTAAAAGTTAAAAAAAAAAGTGCTCTTAACTGATGATTCCTATCTTCTTCCCCCTGAGTATTTATCTATTAATAAGATGACTGTATTTTAGTGAGAGCATGTGAAACTGTATCACAGGCAAGATGTGTTAAGAGCCCTGGAGGGATGTCTGCCTCTTCTTCCTCAACAATTTCATTTAACCCATTTGATTGAGACTAAGTTCTACTATAACAGACACCCAGAAACTGATTTTGTTCAAGGTATTCTTTTCTCACTTGGGTCTATACGGCAATTGAAAACAGGAAAAATGAAAAAAAGAAAAACCCCAAAACAAAAACCAAAAGCCTGGCATCGCTGCCTTCATTTTTGGATGTGTTTCATTTTCTTTGTTTTAACAGAGTTCTTCCATATATAAGTAATTTAACACAGAGTTACTTATGTATGTAAGTTGCCTGTGTCTCTGGAGTCCAGGGGTAGTAGCGCTTAATGGGACCACTCTCCTGCTGAGGGCAGTTGTCCAGGTGGGCAGGACTGCTCCTTGATCTCTTGACTCTCAAATAATTGGGATTTCTTGGAGTGTCTCATGGAATCAGAGCTGAGATGGCGACCATCTGGACAATACTATAACCAAGCATTCTGATTAAGTGAGGCTTTTTTTTTTCCTTTTTTCTGTTTCAGTGTAAAACATGTGTCTGTATTTCAGATGGGCCTGGGTTCATCAGATATCCCCACTTGCTCCTCCAGCATGGCCACATTGATTAAATCTCTCTGATTTCACTATGACTGTTGCTTTAATTGGCATTTTGGGACTGATGGCCAGAGCCAAGAGTTTTGTCCTAATATTCTAACTTTAAATTATTAAAGAATTGAGGTCAATTTAACAGTTTTAATATATGTGATCACTCACTTGGAGGTCAGTTGGGTACCATGAAAGAAAAATACAAATATAAGCACATACTTATAATTAGTCTTTTAAGTCCTCTGAGATTCTGTATAATTCATTCTCAGAAGATGCCATTACATAGGATTGTCAACTTTTAGAAGTTATATTGTCGTGATTTTTTGTTCGTTTGTTTCCTTGTAGTGTTATTGTCTTTTTTGAGTGAAGGCACTCTCCAATTTTGTATTAACAAGGAGGTTTGTTTTCTTAGTCCTTGTATTCATGCTACAGAGTATGTCAGAGATGTTCCTCCCCATTGGTTCCTCCCCATTGGTTCCTCCCCATACCACCTTGAGCCTGTAGTTATTGGCTGGAGTTTCATAGCCCATAGCAAACCATCTCTGATTAGTTCATTCTCCCAACTCCCACATTTCTACAACTTTCTACAAGTTTTTTTTTCTCTCTAACTCACATTGTTTCTTGACTAAAAAGTTTTGGCATTCTACTTGGGGGAGAATGACCTGTAAGGTTTGCTAAAACACTGAAGGAAAGTAGAACAGCACAGCTTACACCTGAAATCCCATCTATTGGAAGACTGAGACATAGAAATCACTATGACCTGAAGACCATTCTCGGCTTGGGGATGGGGTGGGGGCGGGGAAGCTTGTTCATTTAGCTTCTTCCATATGGATGGAAGAAGCTGCAGGGACCCTCAAAATCCTAGAGCCACACCCTGAGAAGGGAGAGTGGAGAACAAGCCTGGATTCCCAAAATGCCACGTAGCATGAGACCCAGCATGGGTGGCCTGCCTCAGGACCAGCTAGGCATTGTCCTTCGAGGAGCAACATTTCTGAGCATGGTTCCCAAGGCTGGCAGTATCACTATCCCTTATAACTGATTGGAAATCTATATTCTGATACCATTCTCTACGCCCTGGATGGAGACTCAGTGCAGAGTTACCTGAACTCTGATAAGCCTGCAGCTAATTTTTATGATTCTGTAGTGTCTACATATGACCTTCCTGGGCTTTCTCAAGGCTATGTGCAAAATTTTCAAATGTGTTATTATGCAGATGTCCTGCTGAGACTCCAGGCTGAACTTTTTTTAAGTGTAATATTCTTATTCTTATTATGTAAGCAGCTGGTGTATAAAAGATTTTGTGTAACAAAGTCTAGTTTTAAAAATGTATCTTGGTAGAGGAGAAAAGCAAATTAGCAGTTATGTTGTCTGCATATGCTTCATTCACACAAAGCTTAAAGGAAATATTCCAAAATTAGCTATATTTTTCTTTTAGCTCTGAAAGTATACTAATGCTTATTTTGGAAATGTTGCTAATAAGTTATCTACAGTGAAGGTGCTGTGCATTTAAACTAGAAAGAATGCATCCAAAGTATTATCTATTATGTTTGCAGATAACCAGTATGATAATCATATGAGAAAGACAGGGATTCTATCACTAAAATGGAAGTATAAGACATGTTGCATGAAATGTCATATAAGAATGAAATGATTGTGCTAGCAATCAGTCTGGCTGTAAGCCTCTCCGTTCTTTGGGTGAACTTCTGGCTGAACTGGGAGAAGCCTATGCTGTAGGCAAAGTGAAGCCAAGCAGAGATGTTGAAGGAAAAGCAAGCTGCAGAGTGGGTGTGCCAGAGCTGAGACAGGGGTGAGGGGCTCCCCAGTTCAATCATCCTTGGGAAATCAGTTTGTGAATGTTGGTAGGAGGACAGAGGGAGAGCAGGGTACCCAGTTCTGAAATGGGAAGGGGTATTTTTAAAGATGGTATTTTCCACAGATTCCACTCAGCAGTCGCGCTAACTGCCTTCAAAGTCACTGCTCACTTCAGATACCAAACTCTCTACCTGCGCTATATGCACCTATGAGGAATAGCTGGGGTGCTGTGGAAGCACCTGGAAAGACATTTCCCTCTGCTGCTATAAGTGAAAATTGCAGGAAAGAAATGTTAAAACTCACCCGCCCCATTTTAGTGTGGGTTAATAAACAGCAGAATTTAGTCATCATCTGTGAGGGTTTTTTTTTTTTGTTGTTGTTGTTCTTATGAACACCAGAAAGAGGGCCACTTTCTGAAGTTTGTCCCTGATCCTTCAAGCTGCACAATTCAATTATTCACTAAGTTCCATAACTGTAACTTAAGACCCTCCCAAATTGTGCCCAGAACTATCATAAATGTATTTTTCAATGAAAACAAAATTTTAATTTCTTTATGACTCTTTAGTAGTATTTCGTTAACCAATCCAAAGACATGCTGGGATAAATATTATATTTTTATTTCATGTGTATTTTGCATCCCAAAAGGCTTTATTAATTGTTTTATGCAATATGCCTTCAATCTACTTAAACACAAATTTTCCATATTTATTTTTCCATTTCCCCTCATTTTCCTTTATTGTTATTTCCTCCCCTACCCCACTGAGATCATTTTTCTTTGACTTGAAGTAAAATTTTTAGTATTTACTTAAGCAATCAAAATTATTCAATAACAAGTAACAGTAACAAGAAAACATGAAAGATTTTGAAAAACATGTCAAAAATATAGAATGGGTTTCTCATCAGCTAAAGTTGATCTATTGATCAAAATTTACAGCTAAACCACTAACAACTCATTTAATGTGTATTGTAATTATTTGTCATAGTTCTTCCTTTTTTTAAATATATTTTTTAATTTATTCATATTGCATCTCAATTGTTATCTCACTCCTCATATCCTCCCATTCCTCCCAATAGTTCTTCCTTGAACCTTAAAGCATTAAAAAAAAAAAGCCAGAAAAAATATTAGATATATGATTTTGTAGTTGTTGTTTTGAGACAGTCTTGTTGGGGGTTGGTCTGGTACTATGTATTTTAATGCTAAATACTGACCCCCAAGATCTGGTTGTTGTCCAGACAAACATATTCTCATGTACACAACTGATGTCATATAATCTTTGCTAGGTAATATTCTCTGACTGGTTAAATAAAGTAGCTGACAGCCTGTCGCTGGGCAGAAGAAAAGTAGGTGGAGCTTAGGGGCTTGTGGTTGGGGTCTCAGAGTGACCAAGAGGCCTGGAGGAGGAGAGACAAACATAGCAGGAGGAGAAGCCTGGAAGAAGGAAGTTGCCATGGGGCAGAATGGACCATGAGCATGTGCCCATGAAGCTGGCCTGGTGGAGCAGAAGCAGCCCAGGCAGAAACAATTATGGCGAGTAACTTGGGGCAAGCATATCTGGGAAGTAGCAAAATAGTTTAGAAGGTTGATACCCGCCCAGTTATGGTACCCTAAAGCTTTTGTAATTCCAAGAGGCCTCTGTCTCAATTATTTGGGAACTAGCTGGCGCAGAGAGGCCATTTAGAGTCTACTAAATATTATGCAACAGACTCTCACATAGCCCAGACTGGCCAGGATTTGGATGAGGACAAGGATGCTGTTGAACACCTGATTTCCTTCCTCTATTCTCCAGTCCTAGAAACACAGATGCGCCACATGCTCTACTTTGGAGTTCATACATTTTTTTTTAAGCTTAAGTTTAATTTTATATGTTCCTAAGCAGAGGGCTTTAACATAAACATGATATGATAATAGTTAATAGTTCATTTTTAAAAGGCTCATGTCAGCTGCTTGGCAGTCCTGCTGTGCACCAAACTCTTGAAACTGAGACCAAGAGTAGCAAGGCTGCATGCGAAGCCTGTCCAACAGACTACCAGAAGACTACCAAACAGAAAGTTCACATCAGATCCTGTAGCAGACACCAAGCTAAAAGCCACACAAGAACCAATGTCTGCAAGGGAACTTGCATAAAGACTGTAAGTAGTTGTGCAGGACATTGGGAAGAGTGGCATGGGGGTGGAGCCAGAATCCACAACTGGAAACCAGCAGGCGCACAGATGTGTGATCAGCATCTGCAGTGTGAACATCTAAGGAAGACACAGAGCAGAGAATGGCACCTCCTATCAGAGAGGGAATCCCACTGCAGGGAATCTGAGACATCTTGGATGGAGTCCAGAATCAGTTTTTATAGACTCTATATCCACCCAGACTCATCCCCTTTATAGTTAATCCTACTATTTAATATGTAATGTCAATTTATTAGGTCAACTCAGTCTTACTCTGTCCTTGCCCTTTGTTACTTTTTCTTCTCTTCCTTGCGTAGCATTCTAAATACTATACCAAAAATGTCTTAAGTAAATACTTTTAATCGAGATACAAAATTAGCATATAAAATCAGTAGTTTTCTTATATAACGGACACAATCATCCTTTGAAATAAATCAGGTAAACTATTCATTCACAGTAGCTTTAGTAATAATAATAATGAATATAACACAAACTATAAAAATATAATAAAATACCACAGAATAAACCTAACTAACGTGGGAAGACCTCTACAATAAATATTTAAAACTCTGAGAAAGATGAAGTTGGAGAGGCTCCTGTGAGTGACATTGCTTTCCTTTTTTTTTCCTCAACGAATTTGTTGTTGATTCTTAGAAAAGATTCTGAATTTGCATGTCATATTGAGTTTGTATTTTGTTACTTTGCTTAAAATGTTTGAGTAATAAGAGTTTATTGATGGACTCTTTAGGATTTTTAGAATATAGGCTCATATCATTTACATGCAGATATAGTTTGGCTTCTGTATTATTACTATTATTATTATTATTATTATTATTATTATTATTATTATTATTATTATTTAGTTTCTTGAGACAGGGTCTCTCTGTATAGCCTTGGCTGTCCTGTACTCACTTTGTAGAATAGGCTGGCCTCAATTAAAGGCATGAGCCCCCACCCCTGGCTTGAGTTCTGTATTATTTGTATACCTCTTGTTGCTTTGTCTTGCCTTATGGATCTGATTTACATTTCAAGCATTTTATTGAATAAGATTGGCAAGAGTGGACACTCTGATCTTATTTTTAGAAGAAATGTTTCTTTTTTAAACTTCAGTGTAATGTGGATTAACTTGTGCTGTGTACATAGCTTCACACATTATAACTAATAATTTTGTCTTATTTTATGTGTATGGATGTTATACCTGTGTGTATGCCAATGCATTGCATGTGTGTGGGGGGGGCTGTGTAGGACAGAAGAAGAAATCAGATCCCCAGAAACTGGAGTTACAGATAGTTGTGAACAAGCATGAAGGTTCTGAAACTTGAACTTGTGTCCTCTGGAAAACAGCCAGTATCCTAATGCACTGAGCCACCTTCCAGGACCCCAAAGTGTAGGTATTAATTTATTCCATTGATGGCAGACATAGAGCAATCTTCTCCCCATTGTTAAGTGTCTTCCCTTGTTTTCATTCAGGGATGTTATACATTTGTGAATTTTTATGTTTTTAAAATTTTGATTGAGAATATATTATAGAATACTGTAAACAAAGGAATTTTTGTGTTAGATGAAGGAGAGATAAACTTGTTTCCTAAGTGTGGGATGGTGAACAGTCTTGTGAGAGAACAGGTGAGGTTAATCCCCCTAGAAGACCAACCAACTCATGTGGGAGCTTGATTGTTGCCAGCTGAAAAGATGCTGTGAACAGACTCTGAGAAAAGATATGTAAATGAGCCCAGAACTGGAGGCGGGGATTTTGGAGAACTTCTGATAGTTTTGGCTGTTCATCGCTGCACTTAGAGATGCTCCTAGAGAGAATTGCTCAAGGGAAGGCTTCGGGGCTCCGGCTGCTGCTGAGGTTCCGGGTTCTGGTCACTCCAGGTTCCAGCAGAAGAAATCCTGTTCATTACGCCAGGAGAATCATTCCTCAGAACTGATCTCCTTACAGTTTTGTTCCTTAATCCTCTTTTCCTGTTGTTTTCATTAGTCGGGTTATAAGTGATATATACTCTGTCAATAAGTTGTAATAAAATATATTGCATAAGAGAATTGAGCCTACAGTTAGACTGGGTCATCTCTGTCTTAGTAACTTTTTTTTGCTTCAATAAAATACCATGACCAAGGAAACCTATGAAAGAAATAATTTTATTTGAAGTTTATTGTTGCAGAGGGTAGGAGTCCATGACTAATGATAGAGAGCATGGCAGCCGGCAGGCAAGCATGGTCCTAAGAGCAGGAGCTGAGAGTCCACATCATTATCCATAAGTAGAACAGAGAGAGAGCTAGCTGGTAATGGCAGGGGCACTTCTCCAATAAGGCTACACCTCTTAATCCTTCACAAAGAGTTCCATCGAATGGAGACCAGCTATTCAAATATATGAGTCTATGGAGGAATTCTCATTCAAAACTCCACATTCCACTCCCTGGTCCCCAGTAAGTTTGTGGCAATATCATAATGCAAAATGTACTTAGTTCAATTGCAAAAGTCCCCATAATCTTTGACAGACTCTACATTGTTTCAAGGTTCAATGTTCAAATTCTCTTCTGAGACGTCAAGGTAGTCTTTTCCTTGTAAACCCCCTGTAAGATGAAAAACAAAATTACATGCTTCCCACATATATTAGCACTCAAAAAGAGTGAAAACACTGGACCTAAGCAACAAGGAAGCCAAGCAGGGAAAACTCCAAGTCCTGTAGTTCCTTATCTGATGTCAAAAGGCTCCTGATAGCTCTGTCCTTCCAGCTTTGCTGAGTACCACATGCTGGTCTCCCTTGTGATGGTCACCTGTGTACAGCTCCTCTTGGCAGATGCCCCACAGCTTCAATTTCACAGTTTCACACAATGACCTCTGTGGTCCTCCATGCAGGGACTCTTCAGCCATATGCCTGCCCCTGATAGTTGTTCTTAAACAAGGAGAAAATTTTCAGAAGCCCTTTACTCATGTATCCTTCATGACTTTAAAACCACAACCACATGAATTAACATGGCCACACTGGGCTACCAGCTTGAGGTGTGCCACGACCAATTTGAACTACATTCATGGCAGCTTTGATTTGTTGTTGCATTTTAGGAGCAGAAAATTCCTCAGGCCTTTTCCTACAATTTGGAAGCTTGGTTGGGTGAGGCCTTTCCCTGAGGGTACCCCTCCTTTCCTTGCAGTTCAGATAAAAGCTTCTCTTTAATCTCTTTATCTCTTTCAGTAGAGCCTTAGCTCCAACCTCAAATTTCCTGGGGATCTTTTTCATAAGCTCTACATTTTGTATTTCTTTGTGACCCACTTGTTCTTTTTTATTGCATATGGATGATTGCTAGTAGCCACAGGGAGACTCAATATTAGGCTGTCTTGAAATCTCCTGTGACAAAGAAATGAGTCTACTACTTGTAAACTTAGCCTCAGCAAAACAAAACAAAACAAAACAAAACCAACAACAACAACAACAAAAACAAAAATAAAAAAACCCCTTTGGGACCAGGACAAAAAGCAGCCATATACCTTGTCAAAATATCACAAGAATAGCCTCTAAGCCAGTTGTTTAATGCTGCTCCCATCTGAAACCCCTAGAGCTGGCCTCCAGACCACATTGCTCTCAATACTATCTTCTTCCAAGCTCCTCCTAGGATGGCCATTAAGCAAAAGGCCCACTTAACAGAATTCAACCACTGTTTTAGTCCAAAACTCCCCAAATCTTTCACATTGAAAACCCCACCTAGTTAGGCCTGTCACAGCAATAACACACTCCCTGGTACCAATTTCTGTCTTAGTTACTTTTCTGTTGCTGTAATAAAGACATCATGACCAAGACAACTTACAGAAGAAAGTGTTTTATTTGAGGCTTATGGTTTCAGAGGATTGAAGGCCTTGCCCATCCTGTTGGGTGCATTACAGTAGGTAGGCAGATATGATGCCAGAGCAGTAGCCGAGAGCCCACATTGTGAGACAAAGCCATGAAGCAGAGTCAGAGACACTGGGAATGGCCCATGTTTCCTCCAGCGACACACTTCCCTCCAGAAAGCCACCACGTAATTCTTTCCAAACAGTTCTACCAACTGGGAACCAAATATTCAAACTTGTGAGCCTATGGGTGCCCTTCTCATTTAAACGGTCTAATAATTCTTCCTCTAAGTTCTCTCAGGAGTTGGGGTTTGGTTAAAATAAATAAATAAATTTCCCACATGCTTGGGTCTCTGAACGTTGGTTCCTAGCTGCTGGCCCTGTTTTTGGAAGTTGTGGGACTTTCAGGAAGATACAGCCTTCCTGAAGGAAGTGGGTCACTGGGGGAAGATTTGAGGCTCCATATCCTTTGAGGTTTCATATTCTAGTCCCACATCTTCTGTACTTTCTGCTTCCTGATCTGCTGAGATGTAAAGTTTCTCAGTGACATGTTCTAATCACCACAGACCCTACCGTGTTTTTCCTGCCATGATGGATATTTCCTTTCAAACCATGGGGACCAAATAAATCTCTCTTTAAGTTGCTTCTTGCCAAGTACTTACAATGTTATAGCAATGAGAGGCTAACACATATGTTTGAATAGTTTAGGCAGTGGTATAAAGATGGAGTAGAAATTGTTGACACATTCTTAGGGGCTACCTCGGTTTTAACGGTTAAAAATTATTTTTGGTTCTATTACTGTTCTTTGACAAAATTGTGTGTGTATTTCCTGAGTTTTCACCCCAGCCCACCCTTTTTCACTCCCTGTCTATTCCTGTTGAAATCCATTGTCTTCACAATAAGCAGCCTCCTTGTCTTCCCCTTAAAACATTTTTGGTGGGCCAACTGAGTTTAGTTATGGTTACTTTCATGAGCGTAAGTAATGAGTGTGTGCTGAAATGTGAGCAATTAATAAGTAGCTACCCACTGGGGAAAAAAAGGTCCCATCCTAGTCTGCACTCAACAATTGTCCATTGTGCCTCTGTGAAGGGCCTCAAGATCTCTTAATCTATGCATAATTAAATGGATTTAAGATGGTACAGGAATCATGTAGGTGGCCATGCTGCAGTGAGTTCACGAGACTCCATGGTCAGAAGACACTGTTTTGTCACACTCCTCAAGCTGCATCGCTGATTTGTTGTTATTGTTCACTTTACATCCCAATCACAATGCCCTACCCCTCAGAAAAGGGGACTCCCTCCCCCTCCACACACACACACACACACACACACACACACACACACACACACACACACACAAACACAACCCATCCCAGCACATCAAGCCACATCAACACTGAGCACATTCTCTTCCTCCGTGGCCGGATAAGGCAGTCCCAAGAGAGGGAAGTGATTAGAAAAACAGGCAACGGACTCCGTGTCAGAGACAGCCCCTGGGCCCCTTACTAGGGGACCCACATGAAGACTGAGCTCCGCCCCCATCAGCTACGTATGTTTCCTCTGAGAGGCTCCACCCAGCAGCAGATCAAAACAGATGAGGAGACTCACAGCCAGACATTTAGGCAGAGCACAAAGCAGCCCTGAGGAAGTGTGGTGGGGAACGGTAGAAGGACCTGGAGGAAAACAAAAGCGCTACAAGAAGACCTGGGCCTGAGGGGCTTATGGAGCCAGAAGCATCAAACAGTGGCTCTGAAATTTCTACCTACTCTTCCATTCTGTTGACGGAGCTCAGGAGGGGGCCGTGCAGATGTCCCTTAGGGGTGGGCACTATACTTTGCACTGTGATTAGTCACGGATCTCCGCATTAACCCCTGCCTAGTGCAAAAAGAAGCTTCTCTAATGATGGCCCGAAGCAGCATTGATCTTTGGCAATAGAAACAAACGTCTAGGAGGCAGTTGTAAACTGTTTTCATTTAATATGGTAACATTAGTGGGGCTCCTTCGGATGTCTCTATCTTCCCTAGCCATGGCATCATGACCAGAATTACAATGCCAGATATTAATTCACTCCTGTGGAACAGGCCTCAAATATCATCAAACATTTTATCTTCATAATAGCCATGCCGCTGTTGCACTAGTGGACATATCTTGCCTTATGGGTCTTTACTGTAAGCCGTGGGCCCCATGGCTGGATAGGATAACTGATGGCTCTTCTCTCCCATCAGCTTGTGTAGTATCTTCAAGAAATATCAAAGCTAGGCAGGGTGGAGAAAAACGTCCACTTAGATGCAGCTTGACTTCCAAATTTCTTGGAATACAGGGAGTTACCAATAGGGTTCATCAGGAGGGTCTTAATATCTTATTTTGATGGGCAACCATGAGCAGTGGCAACATCCTGATTTTTTTTTTTTTGGATTTCTCTCATTCTTCTTGACCAGCAGCTCATAGTGGAGTATTCCACACCCCAGACTTAGATTTTATGTGATAAATTTTATCTTCTTAAAGGGGCATTAACCACCCATTCAGGAAGCTGTCACTTTAGGCTTTAAAAATTATAAGTATGTATGTATATATGTATGTATGTATGTATGTATGTATGTATGCATCCATCTATCTCTATATGTATATGTATATCTATCTATCTATATTGGATCTGTCTATCTTTTTCTATTATGAGTTCTACAATTAATACATACTTTTAATAGGAATTCTAGTTCTATTACAGTGGAAAAGTACAAAGTGAAGACACTTATTAAATGACCAGCTAAGAACCTTCCTTGCTAAAATAATAGTAATACTATGATGACAAATCAGTGTTTTTTCCATCCTGATAGACTATGTCAAACGTCAAGTCGGCCATAACAGGAGGATCATGAAGCCGCCCCCATCTGCCCTGCACTTTCTATTACTGACACACAGCCGCCTCCTGAGAAGACTGTTACCTTTGCAAATAGATGAAGACTGACTTTGGAAGTAGGGAAGGAAGAGAAGAGCTTAACAGCTCAGAAGACAATTTCTCTGGAAACGGTGGAAGAGTTCTGATAAATGTAACTAGATGCCTTAGAATTGATGGGAGTCCCCAGCCTTTTCTTTTTGTTCTTTTTTTTTTTTTTTTTTAAAACAAGGGACTCATTTTTTTTTTTTTTTGGTAATTTTTGTTAGCATATGATACAATGTGTTTCATTACCTTTGTATTCAGGTGGATCATTGCTCTTTGTTTATGTCATTTATGTCCACTTTTTATCCCCTCTACTATCACCCACTCCCACTTCTGCTGCACCCCATCCTGGCCTCCAAACAATCCTCAGTCAGACCCCGTGCCTTCTTCCTGGTTCCTTTTTACCATTTTGGTTGAAATGAGCCTTAGTGCAATTCAAGGATGTACTTCTGAATCCATTCTTATTGCTTACAATGACATTATACTCACCCCCCAAGGCTACAAAATATTATTTTCCCTTTGGTCAATGTATTTGTTAGCTTCAATATTTTTTATGAGTTTAATAAAGATTTTTATTTAGAAGTTTGGAGGAAGCAAGTTTAAAGTTTGAAAATCCTTGGCATGAAGGTTAAGATCAGGATTTAATTAGAAACTTGTAATGTATTTATTCAGACTCACTATATTTGTTGGATTTTTGCTATCACTTATGTTTGTGTAGCTTTTATATAAAAACATCATGTTGTGGCTTCCATGGGACCTTTCATTGACTATGCTACACGTCTACAAGGTGGATCTAGATAGTTTAAGGGAATGAGTCCTGGGCTTGAACTTTGACAATAAGTATCTATTTGATTCTGCAAAACCAAGAATGAATTATTTAGTTTCTCTCTGCTTCAAAATCTTCATGTATAAAATGAGATTAATAGTAAGTGTCTCACTGGGTTGTCAGACTTGAGGAAATAGTATTTGAAAAATGCAGCACGATGTATAAAATTGTTAAGAAAGGTTAGTGTGGTTCATGTTCTTACGGTGCTATCAAGGTGGACACTCACTAAGGTGGACACTAATGCAACTATGACTTATTGTACAAATGAGAAAGTATTCCACTCTGTTGTGCTTCCAAAGGGACCAGTTGGTTTCAGTTACTATGATGTAATTAAATATACTTCACCCCAACAATGTTGTTCAAACTTCAGCTACTAAAGCATATTAGCGAGTAATTATTTGGAGTACAAACTTCATTTCTATCTCGCCATCCACAAATATCTACATAGTAATAAGTGCATATCATCATTAATGACCAGTCACCAGTATGCCCAGTTCCTCAATGATTGGCTCCTATATACCTGTTCTATTCATCCACAGGGAACAAAGGAGTACTTGTGCTGCTTTTTGCCTCTTAGTGACAAATCCATGTGACATTTTACACAAATGAATACGTGGATAAGATGAAGGTACCATAAAAAGAGTGAGAGATGGCAACTTTGGAGGTTAAGTTCAAGTGGAAAGGAAGTGGCACATCAGAGCAAATGCTGCCCATGGGAGTGTCGCCATTGTCACTTCGGGGGATTTTATCTAGGTTTGCAGCCAGAGGCTCTGTTCAGGTGGACTCAGCAGTATAGATGGAGACAGTGGTTGTGGCAGAAAGGGCGGTGATGCCACAGAGAGCGTGACAGCGATGAAATCTTCCTATTTCAGAAACGTTCTGAGATGTTTTATCATGATCAAAGTGCAAAGGATGAAGTGCTTGATGCGGACTGAAAATGCACACCTAGGGAGGGGAAAGAAGCTGGCTCATTGTTTTAAGTTACGGCATGAAGAAAAAAAAAACAGTGTATGAGATATTTTTAGTATAACAGTATTTTACAAATTTTTCTTTTAAAAAAATATGCAATATAGGGGCTGGAGAGATGGCTCAGCAATTAAGAGCACTGGCTGCTCTTCCAGAGGACTCGGGTTCAGTTTCTGACACCCATATGGCAACTCACAGCTGCCTGTAACTTCTGTCCCAGGGGATCTTTCCCCTTATATGGACATATGTGCAGTCAAAACACCAATGTACGTAAAATAAAAACAAATAAAGGATATCCAATATATAATGGTAATGTTATTTTAGATGACCAGTGATGAGTTTTCCTTTTCTTAATTTTCCTTGGAGAATTCTGTTCACGTGCACAATGAAATCCTTCCTACACCCCTATTTCTCATTCTAAATTCCCCCAGCTCCCTTCATCACACCATTTCCTCCTCCTTCTTTTGTTTTTTTGGCAACTCACTAAGTCCAGTTGGTGCTGCCCCTTTATGCAAAGGCACCCACTGTAGCACGGGAACCCTCTCAGGTACCCTATCCTCAGAACTGCATTTCTAAAGACTAAGGCATAGTCCTAAATAACCTCATCTTAGTAATCAAAATCAGAAAATTATGCAATTACTTTCAAGTCATGTCTACAAGTGTATGTACTGGTAACTGATACCACCGTGATTTTTATTGTACATATAATGTGATCTGATTTCAAAGGGATCACCATGGTAGTCCGGTCTTTTGTTCCTGTTTTACAAATTTTGCTTCAAATGATGTCAAAATGAAGCTTATTGCTTCTTGACAGTGGTTATATCACACTGCTTCTTCCTTGTGGGTATAAAGCAATACATCAAAAGTTATTCTGAGACCTCCCAGAAATAATACATCTGTCTCAGTTTTTAATATTTTTTTATGGTCTGGTAAAACACACACACACACACTTACACACACACACACACACAAAAACCTTTGAGTTGCAAAGATATTTGATGTGTGGTCTTGAATGCTCACAGAACCATTTCGTCCCACAAATTGTGCAGACCGTGCAGTGCTATGATCGCACTGGACCAACCACACAACGCCATGACCTGCCAGCTCTTGCAACCATTGAACAGACAGCAGGCTCCTCATTCTGATTTTCATTTTTTTCTTATTTTCTTCCATCTCACTATGAGCTGAAAAACTTTTCTCAGGTTCTTTATTTAGACATGTTTTACTCACCCAAGTATCTATTTTGTGTTTCAATCCCCCTCCCCTCTTGTGAGGCAGTGATGCCAACATTAATTGCCCCTCGGCCCTGTTCCTGTGGTTCCTTCACTTGCTCTTCACACCTCTGCGATCAGTTTCATTCCATATAAACTCTTATCGAGTTAAAAATATTTTTAGAGCCGGGCGTGGTGGCGCACGCCTTTAATCCCAGCACTCGGGAGGCAGAGGCAGGCGGATCGCTGTGAGTTCGAGGCCAGCCTGGTCTACAAAGTGAGTCCAGGATGGCCAAGGCTACACAGAGAAACCCTGTCTTGAAGAAATAAATGTCTCATTTGTTTCATGATAGGATCTTGACCCAGATAATGTCTTTCCTGCTTAAAACCCAGTGTTTTTTGAGGCAGAGGCAAGCAAATCTTTGAGTTTGAGCCCAACTCGGTTTACAAGGTGAGTTCCAGGACAGCCAAGGTTACACAGAGAAACCATGTCTCATAAAAACACAGAAAAATAAATAAATAAAACCCACTTTTTAATTCCTTTCAGACAAAAGGATATCAAGCATTAGCTGTCTCCGTATCTCTGCATATCTTTTTTATCTCTGTGTATTTATAAAAATGTATTTATTTATTATTATGTATACAATGCTCTGCCTGCATGTACACCTGCAGGCCAGAAGAGGGCATTAGATCACATTACAGATGGTTGTGAGCCACCATGTGGTTGCTGGGAATTGAACTTCGGACCTCTGGAAGAATAGTCAGCGCTCTTAACCTATGAGCCATCTCTCCAGCCCCTCTGCATATTTTTTTTTTATCTCTTCATATCTTAAAGCTATTCCCTTAAAAGTCCAGAAATCAATATTTTTAATTCTCTGTGGACTAAAAAACAGAGAGTGAGAGCAAAAGAGAGAAGAATTTCTTTTTATTAGTTTATTTGTTCACTTTATATCCCAGTTGCAGCACCCTCCCTTCTTTCAACCTTCTTTCCCTCTTTCCCTCCCTCTTCCCCTTCCTCCTCCCCTATCTCTCAGAAAAGGGGAGCCCCTCCCAACCCATCAACCCAGCTCATCAAGGCAAATCAGGACTCAGCAGATCCTTTTCCCCTGTGGCCTGGCAACTCCTAATTCAAGTTCCAGTTATAAACACGTAAGAAATCCCACAACTACTTCCCTCGAAGTTTTTGTAGCTATTTTTAGCTTAGTATTATTTTTAAAAACTCTAACTCCCACTGTTACCTTTGCAAGCTTATTAGCCTATTACTTCTTACATATTTGTCTCTCCCTTCTATTTTTGTTCTTTTTTCTGCTATATTCCTTAAATTGTGATCATTTGACTCTTTCAAACTGGATTGATTGCTTTTTCTTTTAGCTTGGTTCCTTCCTTACAGAGTTTTTGTTGTTGTTGTTTTTGTTTTCCTATAATACTTTTTTTCTTTTTAAAAATATTTTCATTAGTTCCTTTAAATTTCTGTGTAACATATTTGGTTATAAGCACTCGCTCTTCCCTACCACCTTCCTTTACCACCTAGACTTGTAACCCCTCACACCAAGGCCAGTGTGTGGCCTTCAAGTAGACTGTGACTGACTTACCAGGGTCTGCATTGTCACAGAAAGGGACCATGCCCCTCCCAGCAGCTAAGACTTGCTAGCAAAGTTCCTAAACTAGGAGCAGTGCAACCCATTCCTCTCTTCGTGCTAGATTTGGTCTGTCTCAGGCTTTCCCAGGTCTGTGCATGGACAGGATGTCATACGTGCTGCTCTCTGCAGTGTCCAGAGGACAGCGTTTCTTTGTAGTCATCCGCCCAGAGCTTTGGCGGGCTCCCATTCTCTGACCCTCGGTCAGAAGACATTTTGTAGATGGTTCTTTTGCATAGATGATGGGTATACAATCGAATGAAAGGGTAACAATGATTGAATACTGGGGCAGCTCCCTAACTGGTAGATTTTCTTTGCTTTGCACAGTTGTTTAGTGTGTGCGTGGTCTAAACCAGCAGTTGTCAACCTGTGAGTCTCAACCGCTTTGGAATTACCTAAGACCATAAGAAAATGCAGACACGTCACAACTCATTACAATAGCAGGTATTAAGATTAGGAAACAGCAATGAAATAATCCTGTGATTGAGGGTCACCACATCACAAGGAACTGTATTAAAGGGTCGCAGTGTTAGAAAGGGTGAGAACCTTGGACACAAACTTTGATTTGTGGGATAAAAAATCATGGACCTTATATCAGTTTTGAAGTCTAGGCCTGTGCTGGGCATAGTATTCACCCTTATCTTCCTCATGTGCAGCTTCAGCCTGTGCAAGAATACAAGCAACACTACTTTGTCCTGGGGACCAGGGATGGACCCTGCTCCTCTGTCTTTTGTTTTGTTTCAAGACAGGATTTCTCTGTGTAGCCATGGCTGTCCTGGACTCATTTTGTCAACCAGACTGGCCTCAAAGTCACATTGATCCACCTGTCTCTGCCTCCTTGAATGCCTCTGCGCCCGCCCGGTCTTTAAGAAACGCAAATCCCAATATATCTGACAGACATATTTATGAGGCAGAAACTATTGAGGACTTGTTTACCCTATCTTGGAAGAGTTTGGCAGACAACTCTGCCTACATCCAAGCTTGCCCTTTTTCAGGAAGAATTCTGTCTGTGGTAGAAATGAGGGCATTTTGCCCAGTGACTTGTTTGCCACATTTGAAGCCATCTCCATAAGGAGGTTCTTTGATGCTCATCATCCTCTTTGAGGTAGGCTGGGTGTTGCCAGGAGTTAACCTGTCTCGTTGTCAGTGAATTTTTAAAAAAATAAAAACATTTTTAAATGCCATGTTATGCATGTCTGTGAGATTTTTGAAGACCTTATCTAACTATCTTACCTTATCTTTCTATAGAATCATATCTATCTGTTGCACCTAAGATGCATATTCTTGTGATAAAAGTAAACTTGTAATTGACATGACCATGATTTGGTCAACTAACAATTAACTTGCATAACTTATTTATCCTAAACAGCCTGAAATAGTACTTTCAAAGTATTAGAAGTAAACCTTTTATTATAATTGAACTATATGGGTTCAATACCTAATATTAGAGTATGTGTGTGTGTGTGTATATATATATATATATATATATATATAGTGAAGAATGGTCTTACGTTTGAATTCTATACCACTGTATCTAGAATTAAACTTGTTTTGCATCTATATACAAAAGATGCTCCAATGTTATAGAGAGTTTTGGGTGACTATTCAGGTAGCAAACTGTCTCTGTCATCTTCTCATTTGGAAAGCTACTAAGCTGCACTTCCAGCATACTCAGGTAATCAAGCTTATTCCTTCTCAAGTCTCTGATGGGGTTGAAGACCAGGTAGCTTAGTTTTACAAAGAAGCTTAGTTGTTTAGGGGTTAAGATGTTTTTAGGTCTAGATAGGAGTTCTAAGTTGACAATGACAATATGTGATGGAGATTGGTTTACATTCAGAATTTTAGACGCACCAAGATAGGAAAGATGTCTTCTTCAAGGCTGTCAAATGCAAATAGCCAAAACACTAAGAATGTAACATATAATTCCCAATTGTGTCATGCTTCTTCTTGCTGTAGGTAGTTTTTTGTATATATGGGTAATAATATAAATGTATATGTAGAAAATAAAAACTGTCTAATTAAAAAAGAAACGAAGTTATACAAATTAAATGTTAGTAGATTAAATTATGGTCATGTCAATTGCTAGTCTACTTTTATCACAAGAATATACATCTTAGGTACAGCAGATATATCTATATCTATATCTATCTCTATCTATATATATATAAAGACAAAGTCTTCAAAAACCCTAGAGATATCCAGAATATGGCATTTAAAAATGTTTTTATTACTTTAAAGATTCATTGACAATGAGACAGGTTAATCCCTGGCAACATCCAGCCTACCTCAAAGAGGATGATGAACATCAAAGAACCTCCTTATAGAAATGGCTTCAAATGTGGCAAAATAGCCACTGGGCAAAATGTCCTCATTTCTACCACATACAGAATTCTGCCTAAAAAAAAGGGCAAGCTTGGATGCAGGCAGAGTTGATGGCTAAACTCTTCCAAGACAAGGTAAGCAAGTCCTCAATAGTTCTTGCCTCACAAATATTTCTGTCAGATACATTGGGCCAGAAGGCTGAAGAAGAGGATCCAATGTTATAGAGAGTTTTGGGTGACTATTCAGGTAGAAAACTGTCTCTGTCATATTTTCATTTGGAAAGCTACCAATTTTCACCCCTGACATGCTCAGGTAATCAAGTTTACTCCTTCTCAAGTCTCCAAGGGAGTCGAAGACCAGGTAGCTTAGTTTTACAGTGAAGCTTAATTGTTTAGGGGTTAAGATGTTTTTAGTCTAGATAGGAGTTCTAAGTTGATAATGACAATATGTGATGGAGATTGATTTACATTCAGATTTTAGGTGCACCAAGATAGGAAAGATGTCTTCTTCAAGGCTGTCAAGTACAAATAGCCAAAACACTAAGAATGTAACATTTGTATAATTCCTGATTGTATCATGGTTCTTCTTGCCATAAGTAATCTATTATATATGTGTAATAATATAAATGTATATGTACAAAAATAAAATAATAAAAAAAGAAACTCACATCCTCTCTCTTTTATCTGGTGCCATCTTGCGGTCTTCTGTATGCTCTCACTGTTGGCCCTTCTATTGCTGCTCCCTTATCTCCACGACTGAAATAATATTGGACCCCACAGCTTTGCCAGCTTATCCATGAGCATCCAACTTTCTTCATATGTCTAATCATTGTCACCTTATGATGAGCTACTGTCTTCTCTGTCTTACTCTTTTCCAGTGCTGGCTTGTGGGTACCAGCTGCTGAATACTATGGGCTGGATCTATGTTTTCATAAGTCTACATCTTCTCATAGTCTTGCATGTCTACTTTGGACATCCTTTAAGCTACCAGGGAATATATCCTTGTAGGCCATAATTTATTGATCAGATTTTACAAATCATGGAAGCAAAATTTTCAACAAACTAAAAACGATACATAGCTGCCTACAGATCATCAGATTGTGAAGGAAGGTAAGCTCATCTCCCCCCAATACTTGGTTGGAACAGGAGGGGTGCCAAGACGTTTTCTGTAGCCAACAAAATATGTATGGGCCAACTATGTGTCATTGTCATTTAAAAGCTTCAAGAACCAATGAATGGGTCCCAATATGGAGGAAAACTCTGTCTCAATGAACCAAGAACTGGGGATATAAAGCTTAGTGGAAAATGCTTGCCTAGCACATAAAAAGGTGACATCATGAGAAAAGATACTTAATACAGTCTGATTTGAAGTCTGATGTTTTTTAAGTGTCGGCACTCAGCATAACTGAGTATGTGCAATGGTAGGTTAAAAATAAAAGTTATAAGCTGAGCATGGTGGCGCACATTTTTAATCCCAGTGCAGAAGGCAGAGGCAGGTGGATTCCTGAGTTAGAGGCTAGCATGGTCTACAGAGTGAGTTCAAGTCAGGTATACATAGAAAAAAATCTGTCTCAAAAACCTCCCCAAATTATTTAAATTAATGTAATTTAAGGAAAAATGTCTCTGTAAGGCGCTTTAATTCTGTGCCTGTGTGTATGTCACCCTACCAAAATAGACACAGACCTTCTTGTTCTGAAAAACCACCACAGACCCCTCCCCCACCCCAGCTTCATAATAGTCCCAGTCTACAGTGTTGTCTCACTAAAAACATAAGACATATAAACAAAAATAAAGAGACCCACACATTCTCAGCGTGGGTTCTATGCGTCCAACATACTGGTACGTAGTTCCCTTAGTGCTGGCCGCACATGCGTGGTCGCACTTCAGCAGAGCGGGCTTACAAACTGTCTTCACTGAGGACTGCAAGAAACAGACTATGAAGAGGTAGCCCTGGCGTTCTGGGCTTAGCAATTCTAGAAAGAATCTTTGGACCCCTTCCGCTCCACACTTTACCCAAGAGGGTGCTCCTGCTTATGTGCCTTCCCGCCCTAACCCCCTGGTATTATCTGGATTGTCTCTCTGATGGATTAGTGGGTTAAGGAATGTGCACAGTAATACCTTTTGATGCGCACTCACAGACTGCATGTCAGGAGTTTGCATCAATGTAGCCATTTGCTAGAAAAGCATGACACTGTTTTTTTCTGCTTAGGGGAAAACTTATTTTTAACATTGTGCTTTAAACCATGTAATTGCACACATGTCCAAACCTGATGTTTTGTGCTGTGAATGTCTGATGCACTGTGATTTGGTATAATAACTGTCATAATCCTTTATTCAATGGAATTATTGTAGCACTTTGGGAAAAAAATAACTCTGGGCTCATTGCAAAATTTGTTTTACTGTCTATGAGTGGCACCTGAAACTGTAAGTATTTAAGTGATTGCTTCTCAGAAGGTGTTCATCTGAGTGCAAATGAGCTTGGCTCAGAATGGCTTTTAGCGGGCATTTGACAGCTTGGATGACTGGCACGTTGTCATCTTCAGAACACACCTAACGTGCGGAGTGCCAAAAATCACAAACAGGTTTGGTGTAGTTAAAGAGCTGAGAGCTTGTCCAACTTAGTTAATTTCTTAAAGCACAGCAGCAGAAATATGCCAACTTTAATTAAAATTGTAATCCATAATGTAAAACATGCATACTTGTATTTTATTGTTCTGTACCTTTCTTAGAATGAATAAATCCCTGATCCTGTCTGATGCAACCAGATGAGACCAATCAAGACCAGATGAGATGAGACCAGACCAGACCAGACCAGACCAGACCAGACAGATCATAACAGTCAGCATTTCCTTTCTCCGGCTATTTTTAATTGCTTGATTGGTTGCTGTAGGGCTATGTAGCTAGGGATTTTATTTAAACGATTAACTTAAGATACATCATATTGCTTTATAGCCTAGACTGGTCTTGGACATTTTTGTTGCTGTTGTTGTTGGTTTTTTTTTTTTTTAAGACAGTGTTTCTCTTTGCCTTGGCTGTTCTGGAATTAACTCTGTAGACCAGGCTGGCCTCAAACTCATTGAGATCCATCTGCCTCTGCCTTCCTGAGTGCTGGGATTACAGATGTGCATCACCATGCCCAGGTAGGCCTTGGACTTTTGAACCTCCACCTTTGGATTCCAGAGTTCTGGGATTCTAAGTACGCCCCAGCTACTTTGGAATGTGTATAGGTAAGGAACAAAACAAATTCCTTGTCACGTCATATGTTGATGACAGGTGTTAACAAAGGAAGGTGTGATCACAATAAAGGCCCTCATAGAGTCACTGGTTTATACTACAGAAAGCCCTCACTGTGATTGCTTTGGAGCTGATCCCCACACCACAGGACAGAAAAACCAAAATCACTAAAATAAAATGGTTGCCTCAGGAAATGCTAGGGGCTCTAATCACTCTTGTTATCTTTGTTCCCCTATCGTGTGTGTGTGTGTGTGTGTGTGTGTGTGTGAAATGGATTTCACTAACTAATGCTCATCAGTTAATGAAAGTGAGGCAGCTGGACTCGGGTAGGGAAGAGAATTTCAGTAAAGAGTAAATTACTTTTGGGTTTGACAGTCCTTACCATGAGGGAGGTGCATACCACAGGAACTCAGCAAAATAAAGGCTACAGCTAACAAATACCAACATTGTATTAAATGAGGAAAAATTACAGCATCGTCTCTAAGACTAGAGACAAGAATCTACACTCTCAGCTGTTTGTATACAGTACAGTACTAAAAGTTTTAGCCAGAGGAGTAAAGCAGGAGAGAAAGGGTACATAAATAGGAAAGTAGATGCCAAATCATCTGTTTGTAGAAAATATGATGCTGTACTTAGAAAATACCTGAAGACTCCATCAAGAGACTAGGAGAAGTAATAAGCAAATTCAATAAAGTAGAACGTTATACAAATCAGAAATAACAAATTTGGGGAGAAACAATCAAAACAGAGATAGCAAAACAAAACAAAACAAAACAAACAAACAAACAAAAAACCCTAAGAAAAATGTTTTCCAAGGAGGAGAGGGACACTTGCAATGGAAATTATAGACCCCCCCCCCCCCGAGAAAGAATTAAACAAGAAACTAAAAGAGGGAAGGAATTGTCCTGTATTCAGCAGTGGAAAGATTAACTCTCCCATAGAACTCTACAGATTCAGTCCAGACCCCATCAAAGTATCAAACACGCTTCATAGACGTATTTAAAAATTGTAAAGCTCACATTCATGGACAAAGCACCCTAAATAAAGTAATCTTAAGCAAATGGACAAAGTTGAAGGCTTTACTATTTTTGTCTTCAAGACATGCTGCAGACACACACACACACACACACACACACAAATGAAACAGTATGACACTGGCAGAAACTAATATACACAGAACAATGGAGCAGAATAGGAACCTCAGAAACAGACCTACAAATCTACAGCAATTGATTCTTGTCAGGTGTACAAATCCTACATTAGAAAAAGGGGACAGAAGCCAGCTCTGAAACAAATAGTGCTGGGAACTAGACAGCCATACACACAGCACGGAAAAACGTTCCCTGTATCTCATGATGTGCAAACACCAACTCCTCAAAAGGGCTCAAGATGATCTTTGTTTAAGCCTGGAAACTGAGAGCTTCAGGGGAAGCTGCAGAGAGAGAAGATGATAGCGGCAGTGAATTTTCTCAACAGTGCCCACAACGCGCAGAGAATGAAAGCAGTACGTAGAAAACGGGATTGTAGGTGACACCAAGCTACAATGTTTCTGTACAGAAAAGACAACAATAACAACAAAATATCATCAGACAACAGAAATATTTGTAGGAGGCTTGTCTGCAGCCACAGAATTCCAGTGTCTACCTACTGAGACCACTGTGAGCATGGGCTGCCTACTGGCTACTGCTCTGCTTTCCAGTCCCTCACACAGACAGATAGACAGACAGACAGACAGACAGACCGACAGGCTAGCAGGTGTGCACACGTGTGCGCATACACACTCACACAAATGTAAAAATTGTAATGCCTACTGTGGGAGTGATGCCTTTGTGCACTGTGGAAAAATTGTCCCTGTATTATTCAAATGCTGATTTCTGTGCCTGCAGAGACCTGACTTCAGGGTGGACTTTGGTATTGTCATTATCATGAAGTGTCTGCAGCCTCAGTATTTTGTAAGCATTGTTTTTCATCACCGTGTAATTGGTTAAATAAAGAGCTGAATGGCCAATGGCTGGGCAGGAGAGCATAAAGCAGGACTCTGGAGCCCAGTGTGAGGGTCTCAGGTAGAGACCAGAGAGAGGGAGCCACAGGTGCTGGGGTGAGACTAAGATGGCAGGTGACAGGCCACATGGTAGGATGCAGGCCAGGCTAGTGTTGCCAGGTTACAATAGCTGAGTATCTGCCCACCTATAGTGCTAAAACTTACAATAAATGTAAAGATTTTCGTGTCATTATTCAGAGCAAGAGCCAGCATAGAAAAAGCCTACAGTTAAAGCCTACTATGTATGCAGATAGCCTTCATTTTCCTCTTTTTGTTTACTTGTGTTTTCTTTTATTTAAAATATCAAATTTAGCGGCTTTCCTACCTTTGTTTCCCTCTAGTTACCCTGTTCTTTTTGTTGCCAGTCTATTCATTAGTTCCTGTGTTTATTCTTACAGTTTGTACTAACCTTCTTGCTCTCCCGGTTTTCTGGGTTAGACAATGGAGTGATACTTCTTTTTCACTTTTTCTAAAATAATATTTTAGAGCACAAAATTTCCCCAAGTATTACTGTAGTTGCCCCTCACAATTTCAATATTTAGGTGTTACACCATTGTTTAGTTAAAAAAAAAAAATCCTGAAATTACTCTTGTGGCTGGGATCCATGAATGACTTTGATGTTTATTTTACTGCCAGAACAACATGTCTCAGTTGGGGTTTCTATTGCTGTGAAGAGACACCATGACCACGGCAACTCTTATTAAGAAAAGCATTTAGTTGGGGCTGGCTTACAGTTGCAGAGGTTTATTCCATTATCATCATAACAGGAAGCATAGTCGTGTGCAGGCAGACATGATGCTGGGGAAGGAACTGAGAGTTCCATATCCAGATCAGTAGGCAGCGGGAAAGACTGAGACAACATGGCCGCTCCGCCTAATAGTGCCACTCCCTATGGGCCTATGGGGGGGGGGGGTCTGTGTTTTTTGCTTATGACGTCAAATCTTAATGCAATTGCTCCGAGACTGTGCTTTGATGATTGGCTATTTCATTGACATCCACTTTGTGATTTTGGGGGTTGGTCAACATTTGCAAATCTGCTACAAGGGTCTGTATCAAATGTTTCTGCTTTGATCGGTGGATGCGTTTTGACCTGAAAAATCTTATTCACCATAGTGATATTTTACCCTGGACTCTTTAGTTACTAGGGAAAGGGTATTAAAAATCTCTCTTTGATTATAGCATCATCAGCTGTTTCTTGTGGGGTTTTTTTTTTCTTTTTTGAGATAGGGGTTTGCTCAGACTGACCTCAGAGCTTCGCTCCTCTGTGTCTGGCTCTGGAGCAAATAGCACCACCGTTTCTTCTGCCTTATTGTTCGTGAGGCTGTGCTGTTCGGTACACACATGTCAGCAATACCACATCTTCTCTGAAAGGGATTAATGATTAGAATGTGTTATCATTGTCTTTATTCCAAACTCCCATCCCTGAATTGCACATTGTTTATTAATAACACAGCAAACAGAAGCTTTAAAGCAGTCATTGTTTTTCTTCCTTTATTTTCAACTTTTCTGTGTCTGCAGTTTGGACGTCTCTGTTTTAAATTTGTGTGTTTTCTGTTTACTCGATATTAAAGTTGGTAGCGCATTTATTTTTCTTCTTACAGAAAGTCTCTTTACCCAGAGATTTTAGTTCTTTTACATGTGGTTTTATTAATAGAATTTAGGGACGTATCCCTTGCATCTTTTCCATGTTTCTCCCTCTTTTCTCTGCCATAGTTAGACTTTACGCAGGAAATTATCTACGTGGGTGTGAGTGTAAAAACCCTTCAAGTGAGTGCATGGGTAAGACTGAGAGGAAAAGAACTGAAAAGGGGCACTGGTGAGCATCAGGTTTAAAATCCAATAGGAAATGCCCAGAAAAGGGTCTGGTAAGTTATAACCAGAAAGACGGAAAGAGGGCAGTGTCTTCAAGTCGAGCTAGCTGCACCATGGCAGTGCAGGGCCATCAACAGAGGGTGCAGCTGTGCCTGTGGGATGTGACTGCCCTGGTGGGTAGAAGATTGTGGTTGGGGATGTTTTGTTTCAACAGAGTAGTAGGTCCGTTGTTCCAATGGGAGGTCTATGGGCAGATACCAAGACAGATATGGAATATAATCTCTGGTTGAAAGGTTTATGAATGTAAAGGAAACTCACCATGGAATAAAATCCTTGCCAAGGCTTCATGGCAATTATGTAACAGGACAGAGTAACCAATGAACCAAACAAAGTCTTGAAGATGATGCTCCTAACTCTTCTCTCGGAGGCAGGCTTCTTTTCCAGAGTGCACTTAGAGACGGCACAGATTACATGCCCAATTACAACTTGGAGGAAATGCAATGTAAATGTGGAGGGTGTCTCCACAGGCAGTGCTGATGAACCCATTAATTCTGGTATCGTTGATCAAGGACTGTGACGTTAATCCTGCAATGTGGGTTATATCAGAACATACATTAATAAATGCACTTGCACTTGACCTATAAAATGAACGATCACCATGTCCCTCAGGGCTGGAGGCTAGTGAGCTTTCTGAAGAATCGTCACTATCACTAATCTGTTTTAAAGGCCTGGTTTTAGATTTTCATTAGGACAAATATCTCTGAATGCCTTTGTTAATGAAAACCAAGTGTCTAATTCCTGCTAAAACAGGCTCAGAGCAATTAATACGGTTTTGATCCTTACAGTTAAAAATCCAGCACTTTTACTCTACCTACAACTTCTGGCTCATTTATTTTTTTCTTTGAGAACTGACTGTCATTACCAGTTCACACAAGCTTGATGAATGGCACTAAAAGTGATCTTCCTGCCACACTAGCTGCTCAACAGTTTAGGAGGTTTTATTTGTGTTTCAGTTAGAAGGAGGCTCCCAGCTGCCTCCTGGAATCTTTAACTATTTAGGAAAAGCTTCTGCTCCTGCCCTAACTCAGTGAGGGAAAGGACGCTAAGCTGCAGTGCCTGTTGAAATATCTACCCAAAATGAAAGGGGTTGTGTATGTCTATGTGTGAACATGAGAAAAACCTTGTTTTAGCCCCTAGATTATGGGAAAGGACTGAGCACCTATTTCCACCTAGGGCGTGAGGAGACTAAGAGGGACTGGGTAGTTGATTCTTCACAGGTCACTAAGGCACCTTAAGGTTGGAGCAATGTTGAGAAGGATAGAGCAAGAACAAGTTCGGCGGCAAGAGAACATCATCAATAAACAGGACCTAAGGGAGGAGGAGGCAGCACATTAGTCTCTGCAGCAAACAGTTGGGTGTGTGTGTGTGTGTAAGGTGTGTGTGTAAGGTGTGCATATGTGTGCATATATACATGGTGGGGGAAGCCTTTGCATTTGCATTTTATCCGTGGTAGAATCCAGTTTTCTTCCACAGTCCATGAGGAGCAAAGCAGGTTTGCACAGTGTGGGTGATGTGCAAAGAAGAATTCGCCATGTCAGGGACAAGGTGAAAGTATAGCACGTCTCACCTGGGAGTGAAGTGACACTTTTGACTTCAGAAGGAGAAATTTGAAGTATAGGGCCACACATGAAAGTATTGAGGAAAAGTGAGGTGTTTTTCCATATGGAATGGTTTTTAGATGGACTTAGGATAAAACGGTGATTCCTGATTTCTAAATATCAGGAAAGTCAGCGATTATGTCTTATACTTCAAATGCTGATGGCAATAATGATGCTGGTCATGTGACATAAAAGATTCCTCCAAAATACACACACACACACACACACACAAAATACGCACACTTTCACACATAGACATCCATACATATGCATACACAAACACACATGCATGCACACACACACCACACCACATACGCACACACACACACAAATGCACACCTCCCACATCCATACACACGCACATACACACCCACACAATATGCACACTCTCACACACAGACATCCACACATGTGCACACACAAACACACACACACACACACACACACACACACACACACACACACACACACACTTGTACATAAAGTCCAGAACAAAGACATGCCTTGAAACGAGTGTACCTTGATGTGGAAATTTTGAAAGAAAGAAATGAGGCTACCCTATCTCTGCCCCTCACCTGCTAGTTTTTAATCTATAAAATACAAGAACGGTACCTCTTAGACTGGCGTCTGATACATAGTAAATGCTGAATGGATTCTAGCTTCTGTGGAAGGTGATCCTTGATTCTATCTCTGATCACCCCTCCACATGACATCCCCATATGTGCAAGAGTGTGCCAGAACCTGTGGGAAGAAAGGTGAAGCTCAAAGAGCAAAAACACACTCTCCTTTCCTGAGGTAGCCCAAGGGGTCATTTTTGGGAGGGCGTAAGACTGGCTTGCTCTTTTAATAAGTACCATTAAAAAAAATAAGTATGATTAAAAAAGATTTATTTATTTATTATGTATGCAGTAGTCTGCCAACATGTATGCCTACACACCAGAAGAGGGCACCAGATCTCATTGTAGATGTTTGTGAACCACCATGTGGTTGCTGGGAATTGAACTCAGGACCTTTGGAAGAGGAGACAGTGCTCTTAACCTCTGAGCCATCTCCAGCCTCTGGCATGCTCTTTTCTTCTCTATAAACCTTAAAGAGTGGGAAGGAGAGGATGAAACAGACCTAGACTAAATTCTGGGATGCGCTATTTTATCATAGCATGTGGTCCTTGGCAGATAGACATCAGGATCTAGGCCTCTAAGTTCTGCTGCATGGACTAAGCTTCAGAGGGAACTCTGTCGCTTCAGGGAGGAAGGCCCATGTCACACAGATGGCAACTGAATGAGGAAACACGAGCCACAGCAGACAAGGAAGCAGAAAGAGTATAAAAGGGGTACACTTCACAGCTAGACCTTCCCCCACTTTCAGGGTGTCTTGGCTAGGTGAGCCTCCTTCTGATTTCAGTGTCATTTAAACGACTGGATTTTTGTCACCAGAGTGTGTATGAGTGTGCAGTTTTCCATGCAGGAGAGCATAGATTTTGTATTAAAAACACCACCATTCACACTTATTAGTGGGAAGATTGTAGAAGCAAGGGTGTGTGTGTGTTTCCTTCATTTTTTCTTTCTCTCTCATTTTTTTAAAACTTGTGACAAAGTGGCTCTGCATTTGGCTAGTGCGAGGACATCACTATTGATTAAATAGTGATGAAAGGAGAATGATGCTTATGTGTTGAGAGATTATTACCAGAGACGCGGCCAAAAAAGTGCTGAAAGGAGACCCGCGTGACGCTCTCAGTGAGAGCTGCCCCTGAGCATGATGGGAAGGAAGCAAGGAGAGCGTTCCACAGACATCCCGTGTGCTGCCTGCTTGGACCACATATCATGTTTCCAACTAAACTCACTCATTTTTCTCCATAGTAGTACTGAAAAAAACAAAACAAAACAAAACAAAAAAAACAACCCTCTGAAAATATAGTGCCCTACCTCAGTCTCATGGAAAAGGAACACAATTTAAACCTCTGTCATCATACATGAATCATACAAAACCCCAAACGTACCCTCACCACACACTTTGTGGAAGCACTGACTGGTGTGAACCTCTCAGTGGTGTGAGAGCATCCATGCATTGGATGTGTTGTTTAGATCTGTGTGGGAGAAAACAGAATTCTCCACGAATATAATTGGCAGTTATCATTTGGCCTGAGGACTAGAGGAATATATCTCCCCATACCCTCCCCCCACCCCACCCACACACACAAAGGAGGAGGAAAGAACAGAGGCACCAGCAGACCAAGTCTCAGTGAGGACATCAGTATTCACACTGTCTCTCGCAAAGGGTTTAGCCCCATGCAAAGGATGCGCATGGGTCCTGTGTGTTTCTTCTAGTGACTGATCTCACTCCTACCATTGGGTGCTCTTCAGGCTATTTCTCCTAATTTCTGTTTTTCATTACTATCGTTTCTCTCTCTCTCTCTCTCTCTCTCTCTCTCTCTCTCTCTCTCTCTCTCTCTCTCTCTCTGTCTCTGTCTCTCTCTCTCTTCTCTGTCTCTATCTCTGTCTGTCTCTGTCTCTGTCTCTGTCTCTGTCTCTCTCTCTCTCTCTCTCTTTCTCTCTCTCGCTTTCCATTATTTATTTTCATTTCCCTTTTTCTCCTTCAGGAGAAGTAATAGTTAAGTGTAAAACCCTGGAGACTCTATTCGTGGCTTTAAGTCTCCGTGCCATGTGTGACCTTAGGAAGACCACTTGGCCTCTCTCTGACTCACTCTCCTCATTTATCAAATGGCTACAGCAATAAAGCCTACTCCTGAGAATTGCCCCAAGAACAAGTGCTTAAGCCATTTATGACATATAGAATTGCTACCGAGCTTTTTGTATATTTAAGCAACCAGTGAATACATTAGCTTGATTCCTATGGACACAAAAATATTTATTACTCCTACTCAAGACCTGCAAAATGATGCCAGCCTTATTAGAAGGGGATTTAAGGTACTCTATTATGATCGCAATGTGTTCCAGCTTGCCCCATATTTCAGGCATCTGGTCTTTTCACCAAATTGGCCATGAATTTTTCTATTATTCCAAACTACTTACTCAGCTAGAACATCACACGCCATTTTTTCTTTTCTGCCATTCAAAATCTGACTATCCGTTTTTGTATCACTTATCTTAGGACATTTAATACTATTAGTATATTAAAGTTTCTTATGTGTATGCCTTCTACTCTGTATAGAAAGCTGGATGGGGGGTTTCTTCAAGAAAATGCTCAGTCTAGTCCCTCTAGTTTAGATTAAGGTAAGGCCCTTGAAATAGCTTTTAAAAAATATTCACAAGTGCCTTCATGAGATTGCACATAGGACAGAAGTCAATAAAACCATAAGCCTAAGATTACAGTGATAGTTTATGGCTTCTTATCATAAACTAAGGAATATCAACTTTCAGAAGCTAAAAACGGCAAGGACAAATTCTCCTCTGCAACTTCAGTGTGATAATTGGTTTCTGGTCACTGTGACTGAGGTAAACATCTTGAGGAGACAGACAGACAGACAGAGAGGAGGGAGAGAGAAAGAGACAGACAGAGACAACGGCAGAGATAGACAGTCAGACAGAGAGGAGAAAGAGAGAGAGAGAGAGAGAGAGAGAGAGAGAGAGAGAGAGAGAGAGAGAGAGAGAGAGAGAGAGAGAGAGAGAGAGAGAGAGAGAGACAGAGAGAGACAGAGAGAGACAGAGACAGAGACAGATGGACAGAGAAAGAGAGAGACAGAAAGACAGAGACACAGACAGTGACAGAGATAGAGACAGAGAGCTCAGCTCACTGGGTTCTCAGTAAAAGACCTTTTTCTATCGTATAGGTATCTGACTTTCTGTTACATCCTCACGTGAAGAAAGAGGCTAAAACCTCTTTCCTGCCCCCTTTGAAGAGTAAGAAGGGCATCATGAATCAACTGCCTCCCTGCCCCTAACATCTGACCCTAAAGGATTCAGATTTCAGTGTATACATTTTAGGGTAACCTCAATATTCATTCCGTAGCACCTGATACCCTGTACATCAACTCTAGAGAAGTATCAAATCGTAGAAGTCACACACAAACATGGCTTTTGTACTGTTTGATAACAGCATTGCAGTGTGTGGTGGTTCTTCAACAAGGATGCCTTCACACATTTTGAAACTGGACAGAGAGAGCTTTACTGTATCAACTGGGCTTGTAACCATCATTTTCTTTGCCATGATGTATGCACAGCTCTGTCGGCGTGGAAGGTAAACTGTGTCATCTTCTGAATTTTTGTAGAAGCAGACCCAAGTCACTGTCTTTTCTATTTTCTCCAGAGCCACTGGCAATTCCATCATGTTGTGACCCACTTCCAGTGCTGTCTCCTGGGATAGGCTGTTTGTCTTTTAAGAACTAGCCGTTGTCCTTAGAGTTCACGTTTAAAAGACTTCCTGAGTGTTCAGACTAATTCGGTGCCTTAAGGACCCTCCCTATTTCAGTCGCTTCACTCTCTGCCAAGACTCCCGCTTTTAACTCTAGCAAAGAATTTTCCCTACAACAGGCTCCTAAGTCACAATCCTTCTTCACGAGCAAATTATTCCTCTCCGTTTCTTCTTTAGAACACAAAGCCTTTGGCACTCTTTCCAGAGAGCAGTTGTCTTTTGTCTCCCCCTCCACATGAACCGGCTTTTGCAATCAGACCTGTATAATCTGAGTAACTCAAGTGGACAAATGACCCCTATACTGCTTCTGTATTACAACTGTGTGGTGAAAAAAAAAAAGTGTTTCTACTGCTGAGATGACAGTAAGGTGGTGGTTTGGTTTGTTTGGTTTTCCTTTGTTTTTCTGTTACTAACTGGACTTTATACTACAGCAAGGGCAATTTAGACTTACAGGGGCATTGTACTTTCAAAATAGGTGTGAAAAGTCAACTGAGACAATGTTTTTGTTGTTGTTGTTGTTGTTTGGTTTCTATTTCGTTTTTGTTTGCCTGTTCAGTTTGTTTGTTTTTGTTTCTTTTCTTTTTTTTTCTTTTTTCTTTTTTTTGAGATAGGATCTTCAGTACGCAGCCATGATTGGCATTGAACTTAGAGTTTCCCCCTTACTCTTGATCCATCTGCGTCTGATGCTGAGATCATGGGTGTTCATACACCACTACCTGGTGAAGGAATGAAGCAAAGTATTTTGTAGCTCTAGCCACCGATGTTGAAGCCATTGCTTGGCCTACTTGGGAATTTTCTATTTTGAGTATTAATAACCCACCTGTTTCATAGGGTAGAGAGAGGGTTGAGGGAGGGAGAAGTGTGGGGATATCATCACAGCAGGAAGTTGTGTTCTCATTCATGTAGTAAGATACAATTAAGATATTTCAAGAGGGCTTTCAGGGGGCCTGGGGGGGGAGAGAGAGAGAGAGAGAGAGAGAGAGAGAGAGAGAGAGTGTCATGCCCATGCCTTTCTCTTAAAGTATTATTATTTGTTAAAATACCTGCCTGATGTTATATAGATGAATCTGGGAGCTTTAAACAAATCTGCTGATGTGTCTTGTGAAAGAAAAGAGACGTGTACTTTAAAGTGTTCGAGTTTTCAGAGGGCTACTTCAAACATTAATAAAAAGAAAGCTGCTCTAAATGCCTTTATTCTTATCTTCATAAACCAAAGAAATCATGAGCCTTTACCACTGACAAACACTTCTGTCCTAATTATTTATATTGAAGAACTGCAAATTGTGTCTATGCACACAGTGACAGAACGGAACCATTCATATAGTTTTAACCCTTATAATGTCCTTACTGTTTATCTTTAGATAATCTTAGCAATATCTCAGGTGCTTTGGGTGCATTTTTACAGCTGCTGTGACAAGCTATCTTACAGAGTATAGAAGAACTGATCAGTCAGTTACAAACCAAAAGAGAGATCCCTTGCATCTTCAGCACAGCATTTGTGTTCCACATTCCAGGTCATGATTAATAAAACACCAAGGAGACACAGACACACAGACTCCTATGCAAGAAGAAACGTGCAAAAGCAACAGAAACCTCACCATAAACCATTAGAACAAACCCATTGACCCGGAATGATATTTATTCTCTTAATTATGTTTTGCTAAAGACTGATAATAAAAGCAATCTTCTAGGGAAAGACTAAGGAACGGCTTTAGAATAAAAGAGATTAGAGAAAAATGAAAATGGAATGCAATGCATATTCCATGACTTTTTTTTTAACTGTAAAAGCATTATTAAAACATTTGGTAAAATCCAAATTAAGTCTGTAAATTATACAAAAGCATTATGTTACATCAATGTTAATTTTCAGAGTTTGATTTGAATACAGATTTTCCAAGCCAATTAGATGATGACACAGACTTGCCTAGTTAATTTTAACAAACGATAGAAATATAAAATTCTTGAGGCATTGCCACAATTTGATTTGCCTTCTGTGATATGTGACGTCATGTTAGGATGGGAGATTTGTTTGTTTTTCACTTATTTTTAATTGTGCTTGTGTGGTGCATGTCCATGTGTGTCTGTGTGTGTTTGTGTGTCTTGTATGTATGAGTGACATGCCCAAGGAGATCAGGGAATCTGGAGTTAAAGGGGTCTGGGAACCAAACTTGTCCTCTCTATGGGCAGTATGTGCTTTTAGCCTCAGCATCCTCCGCCCAGTCCGTAGAGTGGGAAATTTCTGATAAAGACAGACTATGAGAGAATTCCAGCTGGAGAGGTGAAGGGAAAGCACTGATCTGTTTCATAAAATGATCATACAAATTAGGTGAGGTATGTGTAAAGCTCAGAGGACACTAGAGCTGGTTGTACATTCAACAGTGACTGTTATTCTTTCTCATGGATTCTATAGTTAAAAAACAAAAACAAAAACAAAACCCCAGAAAAACTAAAACTTGTTATCTCAATTACATTGTGATGCAAACAAATGAGACTATTGGAGATATCCTATGTTCATTTTAGGGAGGAGAAAATATTATAAATGTTAGTTCCCAGCCAAGGCTGCACAGAGAAACTCTGTCTTGGAAAAGCAAAGCAAAACAAAACAAAACAAACCCCCTCCTAAACAACAACAAAATCTTAGTTCCTACATAAAAATCCTCAGTCATACTGGTGGAACTTTCCAAGGACACTCCAGAGTACTATCCTGATACTAAGCCTTGAAAAGCATGCCTATGTATTTCAAAGTCTCTTTTGTAATATAGTCTGGTGTACTGCAGTGTTTATTAAACTGTGGGCGCTGTCACATTCGTAGGCAGCGAGGCCTATTCAACAGGGGCAGCAGCCAGGAATGCACAATAGTTGAATTACAACAGATCAGAATGTCCAGAGTAAACTGCACGTACAAAGGTAAGCGTTGCTTAATGACTGTTTCAGTAACATATGTGTGTGTTGGGTTACAGTATAAGGAATGCTCCTCACTGTGAGTTTTGACCAGGGAGCAGGCTGGGAAGAGAAGGGCTGATCTCAGGACAGTCTTGGCTTCAATGTCTAACTCATTGGAAAGTACATGCAAAAGAGCATTGGGCTGACCCCAATAGTCTCAGAACAAACAAACAAACAAACAAATAAAAAACCCTAACAACAACAAAGATTGTTTCTCTTGCTCCTGTCCACGGGAAGCTTCACTTTCTTCACTGCGTACCCAAACTGGCACCACAGAGGCCAGTAACAGCAAAATCCATAACAGAGGTAACTGTGTGGTCTGTGTAATGATCTACACCAGCAGCATCAGGAATACAAGGATTGGCCTGGAACCTGAGGCAAAGGAAATAGTCTGTAAAACTACAATAAGTAGCGTTTATTGACATCCTCAGTCCCAAGAAATAACTATGACCCTATTTGTAAAATGTATTTATTTACCTTCACTCACTCATTCCTCCTCACTTTTGTTGTTTGTTGTTTGGGGACAGTATCTTGCTACGGTGCCCAGGCTGGTCTCAGGTTCACAGTCCTCCGGCCTCGTCATAGTCCTCTGCCACCAGGGCCAGCATCTAGCCTTGTGCTCAGTAAGTCAGGTCTTTCCTTAGGAGCATGGATGCCCTCCCCTCCTGGTACTGCAGTGGGCCTGGTACTGTTGTGGCTGGCCAGAGAACAGCTTCCACCTGGCAGATGAGGAAACTACCAGAGCTGCTCATGGAGCATCAGTCACTGAACCCAGAAAGCCCAGGTTACCATAGCAGTGGACCGCTTCCCCTTTCTTTGCCTTGCCTCACTTGGACCTTTCACTGTGCCGAATGTTCTACCGAATCCCAGGGTTTGGTTTCAGGGCTTGATATTCATCAGGAAGTGACCTAGTTGCCTCTTCCAGCCATTTCCATTCCTCCCCCCCCCTTCCTTCCTCCTCTTTCATGAACATCCCTAGATAGGCCAGAGCTTAGGAAACTGCACTAAGCACTGGGCAGGTTCCTTTTTGCCTCCAGAAAATGTGGCATCCTTCTGCCACCAGTCAGGCACCCATTTGGAATCACAGGCTGTTGGTACAGGGAAGGCAGGGAATTACATTCTCTTCTCAGGCGGCCGCTGCCACAGGCCTTCAGTGGAGTTCAGGCCAGCATTTATAGACAGGCAGCCAGAGGGAAAAGGGCAGAACCAGAAGGACAGACATACTGAGTTAGGGACGTCGCTGCCTTCATTTCTAGGTGACTAAGTTACATCCTTCTATCACTTTAAGATAGACTATTACAGTATTTAATTTATAATTTAAGATAGGATATTCAGACATTACGTATTTGAAACACATTGGCTTTAGATGGACCTATTGGTTTCAGCTGACAAATTGACATACTTCTTAAATTTAGGAAAGATACCTTGTTTAATATTTATTTATTTATTTATTTATCGTTTTATGTGTTCTGGTGTTTTGCCTACAAGTGTGTCTGTGATCACTAGCATGCCTTGTGCCCATGGAGGCCAGAAAAGGACATTGGATTTCTTGGAACTGAAGTTGTGCATGGTTGTGAGCTTGTGTGTTTGTGCTGGGGAATAGACCCAGGTCCTCTGGAAGAGCAGCCAGTGCTCTTAACCATTGAGGCAGCTCATTACCACTTAACCTTGAACTTGAAGGAGCTGGTGAAGCCACAGAGGCTGGCTTGCTTGCTGATTCGTTTCTTCTTGCTCATGCAGGAATTTGATTGAATATTTCTTTTTCTTCTTTTCTTGAATTTTCTTTGTCTTAATTAAAAAAAAACCTTGCAAGTAAATCACATGTTTAATGTCCTAAATTGCAGCAATACAATGGATAAATATATGGATATTGTGGATTTAAAAGGTCTTTATAATCATGTGAATTTGTGAAGTTCAGTGAAAATACCGCATTTTGTTGTAGGCAATAGAAAAGTGTTTGGAATCTTGGACTGCACTGACTTTACTTTTTCCAGGTTTCTCAGTATAGATACTGAGGTAGGTTTTTTATTTGTTTGTTTGTTTCTGGGTTTTTTGTTTGTTTTTTTGTTGTTGCTATTGTTGTTGTTTTAGAGACAGACTTTCTCTGCGTAGTCTTGGCTGTCCTGGACTTGCTTTGTAGACCACAGTGATCCACCTGCTTCTGCCTCCCTGAGTGCTGGAATCACAGGCACCGGGCACCGAGCCTGATTGATACTTAGTTTTTAAATCAAGAGAAGTTCTAAGCACTTTATCTCACCTGTTTACAGCCTGTTTTCTGCTGGAATGTGCAGCAGCCTTGGTCTCTCTGATCCTGGGAAGCATTCTTCCCATGATTTCCTCTTATATCGCTGTACACTAAGATTTCTAACTTTATTGACAAATTATGCTACTTTTAGCAACAAAAAAACGACTATCATTACTCTGTAAAAGCTGCAGTGCTAAGAATAATTCTAAGCAAAATGGTATAGAAAAACAAACAGTACGAAACAGCTTTTTCTATTCTCTGCAAGACCATCTGTTCTAAAAGGGGGGAAAAAAGGCTTGTTCTTCCTCGAGTTATATTTTAAAGGGTTGAAGCAATCATTCAGATAATCGGACTTCACTGCTGTGAAATTTCATCAAAGTGTCCTCAGTCCTTGAGCTGATGTATCCAGGTCCATTTTGCCAATCGGATAAACCCTGCCAGATCTCTTTCCTAGAGGCATGAGTGGTTAACTTGATCTCATTGCGCTGCAAAAAGAGTCTGTGCTACATATCATTTTTCATAAGCGCTATTTGTTGTGTTAGGAAAAGTCCGGCGAGACTCCCTGTTAGAACGGATGTTGGCTGGTGCGGGCGCTCTGGTAGGGGAACCTCCTTTGCTTTCTACCGAATGAAGAAGGTTTTGGAAAAAAAGCAAGGAAAAGGATGCAGGGGAAATGAGCACATGGGTAAATAAAGACTTTACTTCTCCGGAAGGGGTAGTTTTAAAGCGGCAGGGAGGGGAATCTAGGCTTGGTGGTGCGCAGCTTCAATCCCAGCACTCAAAGGTTGAGGCAGAGGCAGGGGGATCTCTGTGAGTTTTCATCTACGTAACAAGTCCCAGAGCAGCCAGAGCTACACAATGAAGCTCTGTTTTTAAATAAAATAAATGGGGCTGGGGGGCGGGGGGAGAGAAAAGAGGAAAATATGAACAAAGAAGAGCCCTAAGAAAATTCCTGATTTGTCAGCATTGCGTTCATTTTCCTTAAGATTCTTATTCTCCCCTCCTTCTCTCTCCTTTTCCCTCTCTCCTCTTCCTCAGAAGGCAAAGGGTTTGAAGACAACTGTCTCTTTTTATATCTTTGTAAAGGCCAGGCAGTCATCCCAAGCGCCCCACTTGCCAGACCAGCACTCAGAGCCTTTGCCTTGAAAGAGCACTAGGTGGTGCCCATTTACTTTGCAGTGAAAAGGGGATTCCCCAGGGGAGCGGGGCCGCTCATCAGGGCCGGGCTGCCTTTGGTGCAGTCCTCCTGTAAGAGGCAGCCAGGAGAATGGTGTTTTGTTTTCTCTCTCTCTCTCTCTCACTTCCTTAAAGCATCCTGGACTTGCTCTTTTTGAGATGGAGGTTTAGCTTGAGGAAGAGTGTGCCTTTGCAAATGTGGGGGTGGGAGTGAAGGGGCCCTCAGCCACTCCCTTTGCAATGAAAATGCTGCGGTGCCCTGCCATCTGTGTGTATAAAAGTCACAGCTGACATCTCTTGCCAAGACTGTCCTCCTGCTAGATCATCTGGCCAGGGCAGTGCACATGCTAGTTTTATTTTTCTACTTTGCCTATAATAAAGCTGCAAAAAGAAATTAAAAAAAAAAAAAGAATAAAGGTGACTCTTAAATTTCACTTTGTCTCCTCACAAAAATAATTCTCTGTCAAATTAAATCCGGTTAAATTGAAGATTTTGTATGCCGGCATTGATTCCCAAACCTGCTGCTTGAAGGGGCTTCTTTATTCTGCTGGGCTTATGCCTTTAAAAAAATAATCTTATTAGGCATGCTGAACAGCTTGTTGCTTTATGTTCAAGGAGAGCAGGTAACTGGCTAAAATTATGTGTTTTTTGTTTTCCTCTGTTTTATACACTCAAGGGCTGTCAGATCTGTTTTAAAAATGTTGAACCAGTTGGAAGTTTTTTTTTCTTCTTTCTAAAGATCTGTAGCAACTGGCACAATCATGCTATTGTCACTAAATAGAAAGAAGAAAAACACTGATTTTTTTTTTAAAAAGTAGAAATATGTAAAATGTTTTTCTTTCAGTGACTCACATCTTGAAGTTTAACTGAGTGAGCTAGGTCCTCCACAGGTATTTATTTGTTTTTTTTTTTCTCAAAGAAGGCAAGAAAAATGCTTTTCTCAACATCAAACTAGACTTTTCTAGTAGAGCCTGAATTCTGTCACAGCCAAGGCAGAATAAGACTTAGTTTCAAGAAGCTAAACTAAGGCAAAGCTTTATGAGGCCACGAGAACAACTTCTGAGCTCTTGCTGCTGGGTCATATGTCATGGCATGTGGCAGTTGGCTGCTCATTAATTCTATTTATATTAGTGTGAGAATCCACCCCACTGTGTACACATGTGTTAAAATATTCATAAATTATCTTTATTTGGAACAAATATACATTAAATGACAAAATAAGACCATTATTTAAACACAACACTAGTTAACAATCAAACACGCATAGCTTTTTCACTGCCAGTATGCTGCAGTGTGTTTTGTCAGATGTGAATGAACTGTTCCATCCGGTATTTCCCTGAGAAACTTCACCTTTTGTTTTTCAGTTCTGCAAAGGAAATAGATTTCACTGAAAGGAATAGATTTGGGAAACAAAGGAGGTTCTGTTACCTCGAACCAATAATAAACTTGACTAGAGCAAATAAGATACGCACCTTCTCAGCCCTCGGAAATCACAGGAAGTGGCCAGTCATTCATGTAGACTTGAGCTGAATTGGGTGGTGTTTCATGAAAACATACCTTGAGTTAAGCTGATCAGATGAGGTCTTGATAAAGTTGGCCAAAAGATAGAAATTTTAATTGTGTACTTTTTTTTGTTCTCAAATAAGGGTTAAGAAAATTTAAGACATGGGGAGCTGAATCCAAAAATCAAAGCACGTGACTGCTTTTAGGAAGTTAGTGTTCCCCTGGGATACAACCCGAATAATGCTGTGTGTGCATCCCATGTGGTATATGTGGAGGCCAAGAGGTAGAGAGGTAGACAGTGGGGTGTCTTCCCCAATATCTTTTCTACTGTGCTTTGTGAGTCAGGGTCTTCTGGAATTTCTCTTTTTTGGCCCACGGGATACTGCTGTGAAGCTGACATGGTGGAGGTGGTTTTCCTCACTGCAAGCATCCTGGGTGGGTACAAAGCACAGCTAAAAAAGATGAGTTCCTGTCTAAACACAAAGTGGTCCTAGATAGAAGTATATTGCCTAACTCACCTACCTCGTCACCTTCTACGTCAGCACCAAGAAAACATCTAGGACTCTTAGCTGTTAGGAGCTCACTTCAGATTTAACTGGAACAGTAAGAGCGCTATATTTCCACCTACTTGCCTATTTGTAATATGCTAGAAAGCTGTTATAAATGTAAACACAGTCATTGAAAGTACCATTTTTTTTTCTAGATTGAAACGCAACTGATAAGTAAAGCAAAATGAAACAGTCTGGATTAACTTCATTATTACTGTGTGTTTCCTTTGAAGAAAAGCACACTTAGGGAGGCATGTGTAAAGATGAAGTATTCCTTTCCATGGGGGACAGTGCTTGCCTTGGAATGAACAAGAATTGCACATAAATTGTATTCTTGTTTGCTCTCATCAGCCCTGATGCTCTCACACAGAGCTCTGTCTTCCACTTGCCTTTAGAAAGGAATTTTGTTTGCATATATACCGCCCCCCTCTGTTTTTAGTCTTTTGAGACAGGGTTTCTCTGTGTTGTCTTGACTACCCTGGACCAGGCTGGCTTTGAACTCACAGCAATCTGCCTGCCTCTGCCTCCCAAAGGCTGGGTTAAAGGCATGCATGTGCCACCACACCCGGCCCGCTTATACACCTTTTAAGGAAATGTACATTTTCTTTTCTAGGCAATGCTTTAAAGTGTGAAACAATCTATATCTATAAAAAATATGCCTTTATGACATTATTTGTAACACCAAGCATTGGAAAGATTTTAATTATCTGAGAACAGGAGCTGGGTTAGGAAAGATGGCATTGGGGCTGGGGAGGTGGCTCCATGAGGAAAGTCCCTGAGCATAATCATCATGGGGACTCAAGTTCAGATCCCCAGCACCAGTGTGAAACAGCTGTATGGTGCGGTGCGTGCATGTGGCCCTAGTGCTGAAGGGCCGAGAAAGATAAATTCCAGAAGACCCTGACTCACAAAGCACAGTAGAAAAGATAGTGAGGAAGACATCCCGCTATCGACCTCTTGGCCTCCACATATAGCACGTGGGGTGCGCACATGCACATAGCGCACTGAAGCATATACACATACAACAAAAAAGGTAGTAACATTCACTTGATAGAAAATTATGCTGTCAACAAAAATCATGGGTATATAACAATGTGGGAAATAGGTGATTAAAATATCAAGTGGGGAAAATCAGAATACAAGATTAAGTTGTAACACAGTTGCAATAATGGGAAAAAAAAAACTAAAGAGCACACACACACACACACACACACACACACACGCACACACACACGTGTCTGCCTGCCGTCATATGAAGGACCCAAACTGATTTTGCACCTGTTTTCAAACTTCTATTATCATACTAGGATAATTAGAATGCATTAAATTTTTTTTTAATCATTAGGAAAATCAGGAGTCAACTCACATTCCCCCTTAAACATCAGTTACTACAGACTTCTGAGAGAAGTTGGATAGTTCCCACTTCTAATAACATTAACACTGAACTCTTTATCCAAGGGTGTCTTCTTTTTTAGTAGTCAAACCCAATTTGCCTTTGACAGCATCATAATCCCAAGTACATTTTATTAAGAAAAAAGACTTAAACATATTTCTGTGTATTATATTGAGCTCAAAACCAAAGCATTTTCACCTATCCGTTCTCAACCCCCCTGAGCAGCCTCTTCCACAAAGGAAACAAAGGGCGCATATCAAAAACACCACAAACTCCTTTCATGATGCTGAGAAGTTAGAGGCACACTTTCATGTGAATTTTGGCCTCTGTACAGCACCACTATGCATCGTTTTCATCTGAGACCTGAACATATTGGGGAAACTAGAGCCCTCCTTTCTTTTATCCTGTCATTTTCCAAGCCTCCCCCGCGCCGCTGGCAGTGATGGGCATATGGCAGGCACCCTCCATGGAGTCTCAAACAAGAGGAGGGACTTGATTTCAATTCCTACATCCTGTCATCAGTGACTCTTGGGATATTTTGTTCTTGCAAGGCTAAGGATGTGATTCGAATCTGCCATACGGACAGAGCTCAGCGGGCTGCCATTTTTACCACTGGAGTCCTCCATCAGTTAATTAAACATGATACAACCACCACATGTATTTGTAAAGTAAGATTAATATGGTTAAGTCGGTGCAAATGAGGAGTCTCCCCATATTGGAAGATCACACTTCTCGAAAGTCAATACTTTTAAGCAGCCTTCGTCACTTTAATCTCTCAGACTGCTTTGTGCAACTTGAAACCCTGAGCTGTCATCTTTAGCCAAAAATACAGCATAACTTCCTCAGCTTTTACCCCATTGTTGAAATCAGCATTCACAACGCTGAGCAAAGATCAAACCTTTCAGCGGACTACAGGGCTGCCTCTGACCGCCTGCGACACCAGAAACACATTTAATAAATATTTCATTTTGTTTTAACATGAAGACTTCCTCTGTCCTCCATTTTTTCCTTTCCCGGGGAGCTCAAGGCTACCCCCAAGCTGTGCATTCCATCACTGTGGTCAGTTAGGTTTATAGCCTTAATAAAAGGATTTTCCCCTCCACGTGCTAGGGAGTCTTGTTAAACCAGTGCAATTACAGAGACACAGGATAGGTGCTCTACAAAGATCAAAGCTCACCTAAAGAAAGCGCTGCAGGAATTCAGAGTTCTCTTTGAAAAGTGCTCAGTTTACAAAGTATAGAGGCATTAAACCCCAGGAATTACAAAGAAAAAAAAAAGCCTAGTTTTGAATAATGTTAAAGTCTGACAGTAGTTAATACGTGATCTCTGTCAGCCACTCGGAGTATTATTCCTAATATCTGCTCACAGCATACCAATAATAGCTCCAAAGGAACCATTATGCTCCAAAGACATACGCACATGATGGATCCTTAATATCGAAAGCATTACCTACTCAGTAGGTACATTTTAATCTCCATATCCTAACTCAGGGGAAGGGTAAGAAAATAGCCTGTACATTTCTGCAGAAGGAGAACAATGCAGCCAGTCTGGGTCTGGAGCTCGGTGTTGGCCGGGAGGATCCCCCAGCTTTGTTTTCCACACTGAAGGAGAGTGCATGTTCTTCTGTCCTGGGCTGTACTGTCTCTCTTCAGCATCTTCCCCTAGGGCAAGGAAATCCACCCAACTATTACTGGGAGTGGAAACACCCAAGCTCAAGCAATACAATGTCCCTACTACTTCAATAGAATGTGTCATCCTTCCTGCACACACACACACACACACACACACACACACACACACACACACACAGCATGCGCACACATAAACGGGTACATGTATTGTAGTAGCTGTCATTTTTTTTTTTTTCAGAATAACATTGATAAACCTTGGTATTGTTTCCTGTTCATAACACCATATGGCTGGGAAGATTTTTGTGTCTTTTTTTTTTTTCAGTTTCTCCCCCTTTTGCAGCCTCTTCCTCCTCCTTCCATGATTACCATTATTATTACTATCACCATCGTTATTGTTATTATTACTATTGATGCCGCCTCTTGCTCTGTAGCTCAGGCTGGCCTTGAACTCGCAATTCTTCTGCCTCAGCTACTTGACTGTTAGAAACACAGGTCTGAGTCACCACACCGGGCTGGGCTAAGATTCCTCTCTTGATTGCTTCACCCTCAAGCCTGATCGTGTCTCTGATGTCAGACAGCATTTGATACAACAGGATAACGGGGATGAACCCACTATTGACTTCCGTGCGTCATCCGAGGAAAACGAGTTAATAGGCAGCTGTTCAGGCAAGGCTCCCCATGCCTGTTATTGCAGCATCGAGGGAGCTAAGGCAGGGAGAACCGCCATGGTGTAAGGGCATCAGGAGCTACAAAGCAAGCACCTGCTTAAAAAAAAACAAAAAACAAAAAAACCAACCAACCAATCAACCAACCAAACAAACAAAAAAACAGCCAATGAATGGACAAAAAAGGCAACCTCTGTCAGGACATTTTAAACGTCTACTTAGGAGAAAACATTTAGGGTTTGTAGCGTCCAGGAACATTAACTTGGAAAAATGCAGAGGCATGTACAAAGCTCTCATTTTGCCCTGTATATCCATTTTAATAACACATGGCAACAGTAATAAAAATAAGAGCTGATATTTATTGGCCCTTGTTTTGTGCATGGCTGTTTATCTAGCAGGTCACATGGAGTATACCATTTAACGAGGCAGGTTTCACTACTATATTTATTCTCCAGAGGAGTAGCCTGGCACAGAGGGTTGGTGAAGGTTGCCAAAATCACATGGCTATGAAGCGGGGAGGAGGTGATTGTAATCTGTGTTACAAAGCTGCAAGCAAAGCCTCTTCATTCTTTCTCCGATTTGAATTTTATTTGTGTGCCAACATTCTATTTTATGGTTTCTGTTATTTGGACATAGCTTTCAGGAGAATTCTAATCCTTGAAGTTTAATATAACAGTCCCCCAACCCCCCCACCCCACCCCCGGATAAACTTACTTCTTTTAATTGTGCTATCAAATCTGTAATATACTGTTCAACCACTCACCTTATTCCTTTGAGCCCGGGCTTCTCATTGGACATGGAATGCAGTGTTTCACCTGGATGGACTAGCCATGCTTCTATCTCTGTTGCTTACAGGACTGGGGTAACAGGCACATGAGGCCACACTCATGTTTTTATTGCAGTTCATAGGATCCAAAACCAGCCCTTCAGGCTTGTGGAGCAGGAAACTCTTAGCCACTGAGCAGTCTTCTCAGCCTGCGTTAGATTCTTATTCTTGGGAAATTATTTAAATTCTCTTAAACTCCTGTAGTTTACTATTGATAAAATGAAAAACAAAACAGAACAAAAAAACCCAAAACAACAACAACAAAAACCAAAACAAACAAAACAAGACAAAAAAATCGCATTTGCTGCCTATATGTTGATGTCCTTGGAACTAAAACATACAACATTTTTAACACCACGTAGTGTTTTGATCTACGGTGTCTAAGACACAATAGTTCCCACTCTCCTTACCTAACTACATTTGTAATAGGTGTGGCTACAAATACTTGTCATTCTCCCAGCAAAGATCTTTCTTGCGAAGGACTGTTCCCAGTCTGGCTCTGTATTAGAGGGAACAGTCTGGAATCAAGATTTAGTGTTTATGTCTTTTCAAAACATCTCCTAACCACTCCGGCCAGATCTGATGATCTGAAAATCCAGAAATGCCCTTTTCTCCAGAGAACTTTGCTTGATAGCTGGACATCAAGGAGGCTCTTGAATCAGGAAGAAAAAGGCTCAGTTTCAGTTTACAGATTATGACTCTTGCGTCTTCTAAAAACCCAACTCATCTGTGTGCATTGTCAGACCTCCTGGAGCAAACATTCCAAACCCTCTGATTGGCAACAATATTGGTGACTCTGTTCTTTTAAAACCTCATAACCTTGTGTTTCAAGACAGTAACCTCCTCCTTAGACCATGGAGACCTGGCCTACAGGTCAAGGCTCTTCCTCACTTTTCCTTCTAGTAGATTTAGTGCACCTGGTTTTGCCTTGAGGTCTTCGATTTACTTGCTCTTTAGTTTAATGCAGTGTGGTAAGTATGGATCTATTTGCATTTTTCTGCATGTAGATATCCAGTTAGACAAGCACCAGTTGTTGAAGATGCTTTTCTTTCTTTTATCCTTTGTATACTTTTGGCTTCTTTGTCAAAAATCAAGTGTTTGTAGATGTGTGGGTTTATTTGTGGGTCTCTGATTCGATTCCGTTAATCAACCAGTCTCTTTCTATGCCAGTACCATGCAATTTTTACTACTATTGCTCTGTAGTATAGCTTGAAGTCAAAGGTGGAGATATCCCTAGAAATTTTATTATGGTATAAGATTATTTAGCCATTCTGGTTTTTTTTTCTTTTTCCATTTGAAGGTGAGAACTGTTCTTTCAAGGTCTGTAAAAAAAATTGTGTTGGAATTTTGATGGGGGATTGCATTGAATCTGTAGATTGCTTTTGGTAAGATGGCCATATTTACCATGTTAATTCTACCAATGCATGAACATGGAAGATCTTTCCATCTTCTGATATCGTCTTCAGTTTTTTTTTGTTTTTTTTTTTTAGAGATTTGAAGTTCTTGTTATACAAATCTTTCACTTGCTTGGTTAGAGTTATACCAAGATACTTTATATTATTTGTAGCTATTGTGAAGGGAGTTGTTTCCCTAATTTCTTTCTTAGCCAGTTTGTTATTTGTGTATAGGAGGGCTACAGATTTTTAAAAATCATTCTTTTATTTAGCCACTTTGCTGAGGATCTTTATCGGCTGTAGGAGTTCTCTGGTGGAATTTTTTTTGTGTCCCTTATGTATACAATCATATCATCTTGGAATTGCCATAGTTTGACTTCTTCCTTTCTGATTTGTATTCCCTTGATTTTGTTTTGTGTCTTGTTGCTCTAGCTAGAACTTCAAGTATTATCTTGAGGAGATATGGTGAGAGTGGGCAGCCTTGTCTTGTCTCTGATTTTAGTGGGATTGCTTTGGGTTTAGTATGAATATGTGTCACACAGAATGCACTTATTCTGAAATATTCCTATAGCTCAGCTGATGTTTAGTTTGATTGGCCTTCTTGTATTTTATCTGGCAACTTATGTTTGTTTGTTTTTTTTTTCTTCTTCTTCTTCTTGTATAAGTAAAATAACAAATTCAGTTCAGCTTCTTTCTAACCTTTTGAGATTTTACAATATGGAGCTGGCATGTGGCTCTGATTTTCATAAGCAGGTGGAGGACTTGGAATCAAAGGGTAATGAAATGAATTTGTTGTAGAGACATTACCAAGCCAGTGATTGTGACTGCACAATTCTCTGATTTGCTTTGTTCATTTCTCTTAAAGACAGAAGTAAGGAAGACTCAATTAAAATGGTGTGGGAAAACCAGACTGCCTATGAATTCATTCATTTATTCTTTCTTTCTTTTTTTCTTTCTTTCATTCATTCATTGAATAAATATTTAAGGAAGGCCTACTGTGCGTTCACACAATGGGATAGGGATAATAACATATTTATATTTTACCTACTTACATTCATATTCAGGGCCCCTGTATGGGGGGGGGCTCTGTGTGTATTTGAGTATTAATGGCTATTATTTTGTATAGCAAGGGCCATAGATGTCTGTGTCCTGGTTCTTGTTTTATAATCAAACAGCAACAGTAGATATATTCCCTACTACTGACAACCAGTGATGCAGGTGTTATCAGAAGTCTCTTAGTTTCACCTCTGCAAACCAGCTATATACTTAAAGGTTATGGTTATATCAATACCTATATTTTATATCTACGGCTACATCACTGCAACACCTCTACTTTCCCACAGCATTAAGTTAAATGATGACTTATTGTATATTTTTAGAAGCCAGAGGGTCAAAATACTGTTCGGGAAAATTGCTTCATCTTTCCGACATCAAAATCACTCCTATCAATTCCCCTTCTTAATTTTAAGTCATTTTTATCCATTTTGAGGTTTATGGAGAGTCTTATGTGTTTTTGATTGGACTCATTCAAATAAGCTGTACAGCTGTTACTATGCCTTGTAATTTTTTTCATTACAGTAAAAAGCCTTCTAAATCACTGCTACTTAGAATTATATTGAAAATACTTGTGATACTTTTATATACAGTTGAGTTTAGTGCCAGGATGTGAAAGCAAATTGATTGTAGGCAATTCTGTGCTTGAGCACCCCAGAGTAAAAAGAATTACACCAGTAACCCTGGGGACCTAAATACAGCAAGCCTCTCTGTGCACTCAGACATCCACTGACATGTGAAAAAAATAAATAAAAAGGAAACGATTGCTCAATTCTTATCTTAATCCATACCAACACATTTTAATTCAGAGAAATAATTTCGAAGGAAAAAAAGCACCTCAAGAGACACTTACGTTTAATGTTTTTAATTTAGTGAAATGATCAGCAAGGAAAGTATGTCATCTTCCTGATAAGCATTGGAACATCTCCTACGAGTGTCTGAAGCATAGACAGCCTGCTTCCTGGAGGACATGTGGGCTGCAAAGGGCCTGGGCCTGTCTCAGAGGATACAGCCATGTAGACATTTTATCTCTGACACCCTGGGCAGAGTGAGAAGTCCTTGGGGCTTATGAGCGGAGTCTGTAATGACATATACCTCCGTAAGCTCAAGGAGCAGGCTGCAGGAGTGACCTCAGACTGTCAGGCATCACCAGCGAGGATGACTGAACACTTGGGGGAGGGGTCTTTGGTTGGGATAATGATCCTTAGTGTCCTGGATCTTTAGGGTGAGACAGTCAGAAACAAAACATTCCAGATTGGACATTAGTTGTTAGACTAACTGTATACAATTCTCAATTCCTTCACCTGGTTGGTTTTGCCTGGGACAGGTAGTAGAGCCCTTGAAGGAATTGAAGCCAAAGGCTAGGATGTGTTTGCTGTCTTGAGCCATGAGTGCTTAAAAAGAAGAATGTCTGCTGCCCCGTTGGGTTACAGACAATATGGCTCTAAATGTGAGGCCTCTCAAATGAAAGCATATTTCTACCAAGAACATAGCCTTGAACAGCTTCCAGGAAACTTTAAAAACAGGTCTCAAACTCCTTGAGATGGGTGCCTCTTAAGTATTGACGTATTTTTAAAAATCTACTTTTATTTTGGGTTCCTTATAGTTCTTTCTCCCTTTTCCACCCCAATCCCTTCCAACACTCCAACACCAAGTAGGAGAGAAAGAAGGGTAGTGGGAAGAAACGATGTAGTTTTCCTTAGCTACTTCCTCCTGTTTAGGGTCATTGGGTTCCTTGGGACAAGTCCAATCTCTGTTTCGGGGTCTCTCCAACTTCTTCTGATCCAACTGCATTAGCAGTAACCAGGGGCAGCAGGTGGGAAGCCGCAGCCGCCGTCTTCTTTCTCAGAGCTCCAGTCTCTCTCTGGGTCTGGCTTTTATCCCAATGGGCAAGGACCATGGCCCCAGATGAGGTAGTTCCCTGTTGACAAAGATCACGCGCCCTCTCATGAGGCAGTTATCAGCTATGGACAAACTGGAGCAGCCCTCATATTCCACACCTGAGATGAAAACAAAAACATGTTTACATAAAATCAAAATGTCCACAGAACTAAATCCTGCTCTCTTGAGGAAGGTTTCCCATTAAAAGTATTAACTCTGGTTTCTCTCACACCATCCTCTCCACAATGTTTAGAGACATATGTGTAAGATGATAAAGCCCGCCATCTCATAGCCTGTGTTCAAATCCTAGCTCCAACACTAATGAACTGAGAAAACTTAGGCCAATTACCCATCCCATCTGTGTGTAAGCTGTGGGTGTCATCATCAAGTGTATCTTTAATGGCTGGCTCTGAGACTTAAAACTCTGAGGTCCTTGGTTATTTTTGTTGTTGCATGTACTCATAAAACATCAAGTGTATTAATTCAGATAGGCGACAAGTGCCATTTTCAGGTATGTAATATACATACATGACTGTCACTGACTACAGTAAGGTTCTGACCAGTTCAGAACCTCTTGTTCAACCATGTGTCCTCAGGGGTCCTCTGGTCCAGAGTTTTTCTTTTATAGGTAAGTACAGCTCTCTAAAGTGGATCCTAACACTGACATTGGCAATGCCATAGGCTGACTGCCATGTCCTTTGTTCTTTATTGGGTTCTGGTTCTTGACACCGTGTGAACTAGAGCTGGTAAGAGCTTTCAGACCAGCCGTTTGATCATAAAACAGTTTGCCCCAAATACTGTCTACATATACCCATATGTACCACTGATTATTCACAATAGCTCCTGTGAGTCTTTCTAAAAGACAATTGCTAAAATGCTTGACTCGCAGAGTGATCTTGACTTTTTTTTTTTTTTTTTTATCATTCACTGTTCTCAGCATCAATTATGTTCTCAAACTTGATGGAGATTAATGACCCGGCCTCAAACCTACCTGGGAAATATACCTGAGTGGCCTTTATACTCCTATGCTCTTTTGTAAGGTTCCACTCTCTTTCATCATTTCCTTTATGAAATATTCTGGCCAACAGCTACTTCACTGTGTCATCCAAGGGCTTATGTAATACTTCGTTTTGATAAAATGGCGGCAGTTGATATCCATGACATCTAGTTGTCCTTTTATTGTTCAGCTTAGACCTCTGCTCTCCGAGGCCCGAGTTGAACACACTTCTGGCTGCATTCTTACCATTTATACTGTAGATGGATGCAACTTCCTGTCTGATATTCTTGAGAATACATTATGTAGATTGTAGTTCATTTAGACTGCAGCTGCCGGGTTGTGACACACAGAGATTAATCATTATGCCTTGGATAGCTTCATTACTTTGACTTACCCGTTACATCTTGCCGAGATTATAAAATGTTGTTTTTAATTTACAAGGCCTACACTAGCACTCACTCACCTCTTTGGTCCTATCAGGTCATTGGAAATCACTGTTATTTCTCATAAGTTTTGACTTTGAAGTTAGAGCTTTCTCATCTCAGATTGACTAACATGTCTAGAAAAGAAAGAGCACCATGGGCTTTATTAGAAGTAACACAAAAATTTACAGGGCATATTTAAGAAGCTGATGTGAGGTTTTCAAAGGAAGCACCAATGATCGGAGCTGGGGATGCTGCACAGTGGCAGAACACACTTGTGTAGCACATGGGAGGCCACGAGTTCAAGCAGCTGCATTGCCAAGCAAAACAAAAGAAAAGGAACCAAAAACAAAACCATCTTTTAAACTTTCTTTCCAAAAAAAATGACATTATCACAAAAATATAAATTATCACTTGCTCTGTAATAATAAAATAACCAGTTTAACTTCTGCCATGTTGGTGCAAGCTCACTTGGACATCTCCTTGTTGGTATTATTGTTATCGAAGCTGAGAAAGACTTACCAAGTTGCGTAACTAGTAAGTTCTAACAATATCATTCAAATCCAGCTGCTGCTCTGGCCCAAACATCCACTTTTACAACTCTTGCAGAGTATGTGCCTTGGAATCAGTGTGAGGACTCATGGGTTCACACACATACACACTATATATATATATATGTATATATATATATATACATATATATATATTATATACATATATATATAATCAAAAGTATAAGCACAAAAAGCAAAGGACATGAAGTTGTGAGGGGTGGAGAGGTTTTGGGAGGCATTGCAAGCGAGAATAGGGTGAGTGTAGTCGAAATACATAATATGCAAGCATGAAATTCTCAAATGCACGAAAATATTATATTAAACTTAAAATAATAATTCAAAGACCCAGAGAAAGAGAATCAATAGGTTTGATGATTTGCTTACTGGTCCCTAGGGAGTCAGCACATCCGATTCATGGCCAATGTCTGTCTCATGGCTTGGAATGAACTCCTGAGAGTAGGTGGATGCTAAATGACTCCGCTTGGTGTACAGCAGAGGGCTTTGGAGCAAAGGGTTAGGTGCACTATGTAGAAGATATTCTGAACTCATTCCTGTAATATTTCCTATAATTTTACACCCCCAGATCTAAACAGCTAAGTTAAATAGTACAACAATTATATGGACCTGGATACTTATAAAATCAGAGACAAAGAGAACTTAATTCCTGATTATGTAGATGAAATATAAGTCTTGACTGGCTTAAACAGCACAATTCATAGTAGTCAATACAGGACAAGTCTCACTTCCTTTGTTTTTGACTGACCTCCAGAAATGGTCATTGTTTGGCACTAAAACAATCTTGCTTATGGCTCAATTGCTAGTGTTACCTTTATATGCCAGTTTAAAGATTTTTCGGATAAAGCATGCATTATCAGCATGTAGTTGAAAACAGGTGAAAAAAAAGTGTCAGTTTGAACTTCCCACCCCCAATCTGGGTAATATAAAACTTAAAAAACAGTTGAGGGGTGAGAGTGCACTTAACTCCTCATCTGAGAGGCTCCTGGTGAGGCAGCAGGTGGAGACCATTACAGAAAGCTGTAAATGATCAAGTGCTGAGCACAACTGACTGTCAGATGTCCAGCCTCATCTGATGCATCTACAAAACAAGCCCTACACTCAATCAAGGCTCAGGGAGCACTGTAGAAGAGGGCACAGAAAATACTGCAAGAGCCAGAGGACAACAGCATCTACACACACACATACACACACACACAGGGGGGGGGTGCTGAAGAAGGAAAGGGTGAGAGAGAGAGGGAGAGAGAGAGAGAGAGACACACACACACACACACACACACGGGGAGAGAGAGAGAGAGAGAGAGAGAGAGAGAGAGAGAGAGAGAGAGAGAGAGAGAGAGAGACAGACAGACAGAGAGAGAGACAGAGAGAGAATGAGAGAGAGAGAGAGAGAGAGAGAGAGAGAGAGAGAGAGAGAGAGAGAGAGAGGGAGAGAGAGAGACCAGGTGACAGCACTTAGGGCAGCGGAGGCAGGCAGATCTCTGTAAGTTTGAGGCTAGCCTGGTCTACAAATCGAATCCAGGTCATCTAGGGCTACACAGAAAAACCTTGTCTTAAAAAAAAAAAAACCAAAAACAAAAAAGAAAAAAGAAAAAGAAAGGAAGGAAGAAGAAAGTGAAGGAGAAGAAGAGAAGGAAGAAAGAAAGGGCACTCAAGCAACTATCATAGATAATTATACAATATCAAATATCTGATACATTTGAGTGAAATGAATAAAATATTTAGAAGAACAGGAAATGGTGGGAGTATTTCATAAACAAAGAAACTGTCAATTAAAAGATGAAAAGTTCTAAGAGTTCAATTAGCCGTGTTGCGGGGACAAGTCATGCTAAACAGGAAGACATGGAAGTAGAAAGCAAATGCTGTTTTCTGTTAAGGAATCTCATATTCTGAAAGAACACACTTGGCATTTTTCAACTCAAATATGTGTATCATGTCATCAAAGGGGATTTGTCAATATGATCTGTACTGAAATATAATGTTGATCCTTAATCAGCCAGAGAATTGATATCCTTTCTTTTCTATAACAAACTTTTCCTCATTTAGTGATTAAGTTGTATAAATTTTAGCATCAAATTACAAAGCAACATTTAAAGTCATCTTCCAAAAGTAGTATGTTACCCACAGTGCATCCTTAGACAGCTATGTCTTCTATAGATCTTTAGGTAGCAACATAGTATCTACCTACCTATCAGGCTCACATTGCCAACAATGGTGTTGGTTTCTAACAGTTACCGAGATCCACATCTTAGGAAATGACATCAGAGTAGTATTGCCCAACACTACCTGGGCCCTCCCAGACCAACTGCCAATAAAGAAAATGTTATACAGTCTTGTTTACAGGCCCATCTGATGGAGGACTTCCTCAAGTGAAGTGCCTTTCCACATAACTGTAGCTTGTGTCAAGAAGACAAACAAATAAACAAACTAACAAAAACCCCAAAACACAAACAAAGGAACAACAACAAAAATTAGAAGAAAACCAAAACAAAAAACGAAAACAAAACCAAAAACATTTTCTTAGTGGTTTATTAAACATTACATATAGCACATGTCAAAAGATGTAAAAATTTTTTTATTTAATCTACCGTGTTTATTTTCTGCAACATAAAATGAAATGTTTTTGCATTTTCCCAATGCATTTCTCAGAAATAACAGTCACTAAAAAATATTTTTATTCATGTAGAGCAATGTTAATATACCTTAGCCAAAGAAAAAGCACACTATTATCTTCTGAAAGAGGAGAAGAAAACCTATTTGTTATCAAAAAGGATCTGGAAAAAGAGCAATTATTATACTGGTCTTTCCCTAATTTGACTTAAATTAGTGATTTTATGTTATCAGAGGATGTGAAATATACAGTATGTGCACATAGGAGACAAAAATATTGCTTGCTCATATGTATGTTTATGACATTAATCTATCTCTCAATGATCTAATATAGAATAAACCAATTGAAAGCAATTTCATTGAAATACTTTCAGAAATGTTGAAATGAAAATATTAATCTTTTGGAAGTGTCATGCTGTTTTTTTTTTTTTTAATCTCAGGAAGATGGGTTGAGGAATACTGAGAATAAACAAGCAGCCAATAAGACACAAACCAAGACATAAGGATATCAGTCTACAGCTACGGGTTCTCTCCCCTCACTCCTCCCTGCATTCCTTCAGTTTCTAGACAAATATTATGGGAAACCAATGATGAAGTATCATGCCGTGCTTTGATGTAGAAGGAAGGCTTTATCTCACTGAAACTGTACACAGGCAATTTTCCTTAGGGGTGGATCTAATTCTTCAGAGAACAGGGTTACATGGACCTGTCACAAGCCTGCTTACAGATAATGTCTTTAGACTGGTGCCTATGCAACAGGCCCTTTCTCTCACATATACTTCTTGCTCCCTCATATACCTATTGCTAAGAGCACTTTCTTATTTCAATATACGCTTTTCTTATTTACAAATCATCAGATAATAAAAGAGGCGAGTTTTAGTTTTTCAAGAACATCCCCATATGTTCTATGTAGGTATGTACAGTCATTCCAAAGAAGTGTGATCGGTGCCAGACGTTATGTGGATTGGTCTATCATTGGTACATGTGTGCGTATGCATGTGTGTGTGTGTGTGTGTGTGTGTGTGTGTGTGTGTGTGTGTGTGTGTTTCTTTTTTTCTTTTGTTACAGAGTCATAAGCTTACAGTTCTTGAATCTTAGCTTTATGAGTGTTGAGATTATATGTGTACCACCATCATGTCTGGCCAGTTTCTTTACCATAAGAATAAAGACAGGATCAATAAAATAAAATAAACTCAGCTTTCCAATAACCTATCACTCCATTTAGAAAATGGTGTAATCTGATCTTTACAGCCCGTCATGATCTGTTCTCTTGCTTTTTACAGCCCATCATCATCTGGTCTCTGTCTACACCTGTTTCGTTGTTTCATCTTGTCTCTTTCTGTATCTTGAATATCTCTGCCTCTTTTCTAATTTAATATTCTTACACACAAGTGCTTGTTTCCTATTGGCATTATTATAATCTCTGCATTGTTTGTGTCTGTCTACTCATTGTTTATTTATTTGTCTCTTCTTTCAAACATAAGGTCCCCAAGACACCTTGCCTCTCTCTTCTGTTTGCTTCTATAGCCTCAGAGCTTAGCTATTTGTACTTGGTACAAATCTGCTGGGTAAGTAAGTGCATGAACAAGTGAATGCACATAGACATTTGAAGCTTACATTAAATTGGAACAGGCAGTCTTCAAAACAGGAACAGACTGGAAGATGTGAGTTTTGGGAAATATATTTTTCTTTCTACACCCTGCATGTATCACTGAAAAATTTCATCTCTCTGTGTCACAAGTTTCTAGAAAAGAAATATCATAATGGCATCTATCTTAATGTTTGTTGGATCAAACTGTGTAACATATCTAAAGTACTGTGATTGGTAAATGCTGACAAGTAGTCAAGCAGTCTAAGTCTCAACACCTTCAAAAATGTTATTACACACTAGAGTTAATGCCGTATTTGAACAAAATCCCAGTTATTTGATTTTGCCAATGAAGACACAGGAGCTAGATGCTGGGGTGAAAACCTGCTAGCTCAGAGAAGCAGAGAAGGCACCCAGATGACCTTCTTACTCAGCTCAAATCCCAGAAGGAAAAAGCTCTTTCTCCTTCTCCATGCTGTCTTACATACCTTTCAACTCAATCTTCTCCTTTATACTTCCTGTGTGTCTCTCTATCCATCCTCTAGACTTCCTCTCACTCTCTCTGGTTTTTTCCCCATGTTCACTTTCTGTCACTCTGGTTGTTTGCCACACCTCTTTACCCAAGGTTAATTTTATTGAATTCTGTTTACTGAAAGCTCTGGGATTAAAGGTGTGTGCTGGGGATGATCCACACCACAAGTACTTGTTTATAGTAAATAGAAAGCTCTGGGATTAAAGACTGAGCCATACCACAATTAGACACAGATGTGACCAGTTCACAATCTCAGGATTCACAGTGGAATCAAATATCCTGCAACAAGTTAATATTTTAACCCATTGTATACTTTTAAGTTGTATGCTACACAATTTAAAAATAGATATAGATAATGAAATAATTAGATGTCAGTGTTGGTTGAAGGCAGGTTGTACCATGACTCCTTACTTTGGCTAGTGTATGAGCCTACTAGCTGACAGCCATTTCGAGGTTCAGGAAAACCATAGCACTCCCCTCTGTGAGGTTGGCACTAGACATGTCAAATGTATATGGCCCTGTTTAGCTTTATAGATGGATGGTGTCATAAGCATGCTGTCTATTTTTACAAGCAGTACGGAGAAAAAATTAATGATATGTAACCCCTGATGCCTACCCAACTGACAGTCTCTACAGTGTCAAAAATTGCTAGGCAGAAATGAGAAGACCTTGGGAGGACTTCACACTAGAATTTGATTCAGATTCAAAGTTTGTAAGAGGTCTAAAGTACTCCATCAGTTCACTTGAGCAGGTAGATGAGAGTTCCCTTGTTTCCTTGGAAACACAGTCCTGGGCATCTGTAGCTCAGAACATGCATCCTCATGATGCATGAGTACGGAGCTCATCAAGGGTGCATTTATCATATGAGATCCGATATGTCACCTTAAAAAGAGGAGCCAAAACTAACAAAGAATTACCAAGCTAAAGTCTGACATTCATGCTGACATTTTAGAAGACATGATAGATCTGTGTAATAGAGGCAGACCCTTAGAAGCTGGCTTATTGTGTTGGCAGTTTGTCCATCTGCATATCCTCTGAACTGTAAAGGTAAGCATACTTCTTGCAAGATGGGTTGTGTTTAGAGTATATGCTGACACTGCTTGCTCCTGGGATCTCCATGAGAAAAATAAGCATGGAGTTCACTAGCTCTGCATAGAGGCATCCGGAAAGCCTAATTCATTTTCATACTGGAATATTTACTGCACATAGGTGACCTCAATCTCTTCAGTTTTAATTGGTTTTGTTTGTGTCTCAGGATCAAATTAAGGGACTGAAAACAGCGAGGCAAGTATTCCACCAAAGAGACGCCCCAGCGGCATTAGTCCTTTAAAAGGAGAAACTCTATGTTCTAAGATGTTTCTGGTTCCTGGTTGTGCCTCTAGATTACAATGAGAGTTTGGAATGTTCGGGCACGTTTCGGTTTATCTTTGGCATGTTTAAAATATCTTATTTTTCAGGGAGATCCAAGACAGCTGTGCCCTGCATACATGGTTTCTGAGTAGCAGGACTGCCGTGACTGCAGAGCTAGCAAGAGATCGTGCTGCAGACTCCAAAACGCCAGTGTCTCTGTTTCCCAGCTAATAAGAGAGCCACTATGTTCATAGCATCTTTATTAATAAAAGCCAGAATCTGGAAACAACCTAGATGTCCCTCAACCAAAGAACGGATCAAGAAACAGTGATACATTTACACAATGGAATACTACTCAGCTACTAAAAACAAGGAAATCATGAAACTTGCAGGCGCATGGATAGAACTAGACAGGATGATCCTGATGGAGGTAATTCAGACCCAGAAGGACATACACGGTATGTACTCATGTATCAGTGGACATTAGCCATGTATATAGCATAGCTATACTATAAATCCCAGACTCAACAAGCAGGGCCCTAGGGAGGTCCTCCTTGCCTCTTACTTGGATAGGGAAATAGAATAGAGAGTGGAAGAGGAGGAAGAGAGGGAACTAAATATGAGAGGCTGTGGAGAGGGAAATGAGGCAGGGAAGAGATGTGAGAAGAGTGGGGAGGGGAGGTTTGAGGTCCTGGAAAGAAAAAGAAAAATTAAGGTGAGGGCATCACTGGGACAAGCTAGAGACCTACAATAGAGTAGACTATGGGGGTGGGGGTGGGGGAGGATATGGAGATGTCTCTGGCTGAGCCTTCTAGCAGCTGGGGACATGAGTCTGAGGAGGCCACCTTCTAGCCAGGCAGGACTGATAGTGGTAAGAGAGTAACACCAATCCACCTACAAAGCCTTCTAACCAAAAATTACTATGCTTACAAGATATACAGAGATAAAGATAGAGTTGAGACTGAGGGAATGACCCACCAATGCCTGGCCCAACCTAAGACCCACCCCATGGGAGAGAGCCAACCCCTGATACTATTAATGATACTCTGTTATGTTTACGGAGAGGAGCCTAATTTAATTGTTCTCTGAGAGGCCTCCCTGAGCAGTTGATAGAAGCAGATCCTGAGACTCACTCAGATAAGCATTAGGCGGAGCTCAGAGAATCCTGTGGAAGAGTGGGAGGGAAGGGTAGAAGGATTCGGAAGGGACAAGAATGCTGCAAGAAGACAAATAGAGTCAACCAACCTAGACCCATGGGGGCTCACAGAGATAGAGCAGGCATGGACTGTACCTAGACTCCTTACACATATGTAACCAATGGGCAGTTTGATCTTCATGTGGGTCTCCCAGAAGTTGAGGGAATGCTGTCTATGACATGGACTCTCTTGCCTGTTTTCAATCATTTCCCCCTAACTGGGCTGCCTTGCCTGGCCTCAGTGGACGAGGATGAGCTCAGTACTGATGTGACTTGATGTGTTTGGGTGGGTTGCTGGGCAGGGAGCTCCCCTTTTATGAAAACAAAGAGAAGAAAGATAGAGGGAAGGGGGTGGGAAGGAGGGACCCAGAGAAGAGGGGTAAGGGGGCTATAATTAGGATATAAAGTGAATGTATAAATTAAAAATAAAATTAAAAAAAATCTTAAAAGGAGAAACATCCGTTTTCCCCAACTGCTACTAATAGCATGTTGAGTTAACCCTGTCTACATCTTTTAGAGTTTTACATGTTTAGCAACTGAAGAAATCACTACAGAGAGAGGTCAGAGCAACCTGTCTGTGGTCACACCAATGTTCAAAGAGGAGACGTGAGGGTAAATACCAAGTCTTTATGTTCCCAAACCTGCTCATGTCACTTAAAACCATCTTTATCCACACCCAGTGGATCACAGTGAAGGATGAAACACTCCATTTAACTAATGTTCTCATTAACAAAAGGTGTATGCGCCAGTTATAATTTATTACAGGCCCAAATATTTCAGTAGGGAAACTCAATGGCAAAGGAACAGATGCCAATTCAAAATTGAGGCGAAAACAAAAGGAAGCAAGTGGACATCCCAGCCGTCACCAGCAGGGTGGACAGTGTGTGGAAATGCTTGTCTGCTTCCCTTGGGCTCTCACTAGAGACCGGAAGCCTACATGGGAGGCAGGGAGTAAGAAAGCGTCCACTGCTTTCATAACATGATACTGAGGGCCTTTTCTTTCTTTCTTTTTTTCTTATTGAAAAATGAAATCAATATTACATCTCATTTGCTATCCCATCCCATGCATTCCCCCACTCCTCCCTCCCTCCTGCTTTCACCCCATTCGCCTTCACTATGACTGTGACTGGGGGGGACCTCCTCCCCCTGAATATGATACTAGGGTATCAAGTCTCTTCTTGGTAGTTGGCTATCCTTCCTCCGAGTGCCATTGGGCCTCTCCATCAGTGTTAATAATATGAATCTGAACAACAGAGATGCTGTGAGTGAGATTAATTTTGTTGATTCAGAAGACGCCCTCAGGCTTTTCAGAGGCCATGGAGATCACCATGGTCATAAATGCCTGATTCGAGGGGAAATAGTACATTCTTGGCTAAAAGAAGGCTGTCTAACACAAACTTTTTTAAAAAAATATATTTTTTAACTATTGCCAACAGCCAAAGTTCCCTCTAATTCTGCAAACTTTTTTTTTTTAAAGACCAGTTAGTGAGCCTTTTAAGACTTGTTTGTTTGTTTCTTTCAGGACTACATGGTCAGAATGAATCACTGTGAAAGTAGTTGTAAATGGAAAGCTCTGGCTGTAGTCTTAAGTACACATGTATTTGTTGGTACCTATCTGGTCTTTTCTAATCCCTTTGCTGGTTAGTGAGCCACACAGTTTTATACACATTTACCTACCTACTTGGTGGCCACAGAAAGAACCAGCATCATGACCACAGTGGGTTTATTACCTTAGTCTTTTGTCTTGACATGCGTCACAGATGATGTCATATGAGAACAGAGAGAGAAGGTGCACATGCAAGTGAGCTCCAGTGTGAGAGAGAATATTTATATTGGGAGGAAAAGAACATTCTCATAATAGTTTTTGGAAGTTTAATGAAGACCACCAATTCAGCTGAAACTATCTCTAAGGATTTAGTTGACATGCAGCTAACATTCCTTGATGACTGTGGCCTAAATTCAATTGTGATAGTTCAGTAATGTTAGAGGAAATGGTAGGTGTTCTTTCCTCCATTGGCATGTTCAAATACTACAGTGCCTGGACCCTCTCTCTAATTACCTAGGAAACAGAGTGAGAGATAACACAGAACTGATATTGATAAGGCACGTCGAAAACCTGAGTATTCTCATTTCTGACAGTAAAGATGGACACCTGGTTTAAACGGAGCTCATGGCTTTGCCTAATTGCTTGAAGCCTCTTACATATTTGTATCACTTCAGACACATTAGAGAGGAATAAGAAAGTGTAAGGGTCTCTCTGTGGAACATCTTTCTTACCCCAACTTCAGAAAACTGAAAATGATTTTCCCCCTTAAAGAAAGAAAACCAGTTATTGTTTCATTTTAATTAGTTAATTAACTTATTTATTTACTTATGGTGATGGTTTACAAAGCCATGGCTTCAGGCATGTGTGTGCTCTACCATTAGCCTTCACTTTAAGAACATTTCACATATGAAGGATATATACTTATATATCCAAACAGTTCTACAGAGCAGAGATTCCGAGGTGGGCATACCTCTGGAATTCCTTCATATGAACTGAAAACTTTACAACCTCATTTTGTTCCCATGTTTTAAATTAGTTCCATAACATGTATGACAAAGGTCAGCATGATGGGTAGAGATAAAAACTTGGGAAAGCATCCAATAAAACAGATGACAGCAGGATAGTTAGTGACAGTAAATGATTTTTAAGAACATGCGTATTATGAAAGTTTGGACAGAGTGTACTCTAAAAGGTGAACCATATATCTTACTGACAATGAGTTTTAGTCACTCACAGTTCTAGAGCCTTGAGTTGTCTTTATGTTCTCAGAATTCTGCAAGAAGCAAGCAAAGCTAAACCTGTGCCTCGAACTCCAAGCACTAACAAGAGGGGCCCTGACAAGTCCATGCCTGGCGAAGAAGGAATTGACTATAGTGACGGATGCCATGTGACTGCCAAGGAGCAAACAGTAAATCAGAGCTGAATCCCTTGACAGCTTTTAAGGGATTTTAAGATAAACATCTCAGGTAACCGTGATAATATATCAGTTCATTTCTGTGACAAATGTGGATTGTCTGTTAAAATGGAAAGGGGAATGATTCCATGCAAGCATCTTCCTTTCATCATGACTGGACTATTTTGTATGAAGAGGTGAGAGAGAGAGAGAGAGAGAGAGAGAGAGAGAGAGAGAGAGAGAGAGAGAGAGAGAGAGAGAGAGAGAATAGAACTGTAGTGATTCTGTACAGTGAACTGAGCAGTGTACACACAGTGATCTGGGGGCAGTATTGTTCATGGGTGCAGGAACATCCCTGTCTCTGTGAGACTTATATGCTCATATCAACCCCCTTCCTTGTGAGATCAGATACCCCACTGCCTACAGTTCACTTGGAAACATTCATTATCCTATTGCCACATCGCCTACTAAAATCCAGGATAGTACTATATTGTCACCAAAAAAGATATCATATGAGCAATATTTTACCTAAGCAGCACAACATTACATTTTCTATGGAAAATGCACCATACTGTAATCATCACTATGAAGCTAGCTAACAAAGCAATTAAGTAACTCTCCCTGATTCAAATTCAACTGTTAGATATCTGCCTCTCTTGTTCTAGCACCTTCTTCCCATTATCCTGAATACCAGAGTCAACCAGGAGTGCCTCACCCTCCTTGTAGACATAAGCTTTTCTCTAATTCCATGGTCATCTCTGTTCCACAGACAGAGGACATATTACTTCTCAGATGTCACCTTATTATATGAATTATGTTCCTCCAGCATCTTCCCCACCTCAATATTGGTCCATTTGTAACTCTCCTTACCATTACTGTCCTATTCCTTTATCCTAACTTAGTGAAGATCAAAGCTTCAGATCTTTTTAACAGCCAGGATGAGTGAATCCTGAAACAAGACAGCAACTGCCTTCTACACAAATACAGGGCCTGCCATCCCAAACACCTCTTCCCGGACATCACGGTCTTGAAGATATGGGCCATCTTAGCATGGAAACAAGTAGTTCGAACAGAAGACATGAGGAGGAAAACTGAAATATAGTCCATCTTTTAATCATACTTTCTTTTTAAAAATATTTTATTAATTTATTCATATTACATCTCAATTGTTATTGCACCCCTTGTATCCTCCCATTCCTTCCTCCCTCCCACTTTCACCCTATTCCCCTCCCCTATGACTGTAACTGAGGGGGGCCGCCTCTCCCTGTATATGCTCATAGGGTATCAAGTCTCCTCTTCGTCATTGCTTAGGGAATTGTTGGGTTCTTCAAACGGCTCTACGTCTTGACTTTGGCATGCATTCCAGCACGGTCCTGTAGGGCAGAGGAGTGGCTCTGTCGAACACAGCAGTATTTCAGCAACTGTTAGTCTTTTGGTGACCCATGAGTGACTATTCATATTATTTAAACATTTCATCAGTCTACTTTCAGAAATATTGTGTTTGCTAAGCCCAGTATTGAGTTTTCCTAGTGATGTATTTGGCTTTACTGAGTAAAATAAATCTATCTCTAAAAACTTCTGTAAATTTAAAGGTAGCCTCATAGTGGGATTTAAAAAAATTTTTTACTATGGATTTCCCAAGGTTACAATTCAAAAGTAAGATAATGGATGGTTAGGCAAAACAAGACAAAATAAGACAAGGATTTTTTAAAATTCTCCTTCCCCTTTAAGAAAAAAGTCTGACATTCTCCACAGTTATGTGGAGAGCAGGGACTGACTTTGACATGAACTCTGGTACTCCATATATTTGGCCACCTCCCCTTGGTGGGGAGGCCTGATGGCACTCAGAGAAAGAATAAGCAGGCTACCAAGATGAGACTTGATAGCCTATGACCATATAGTAGGGGAGGAGGTCCCCCTCGGTCATAGACCTAGGGGAGGGGAATAGGGTGAAAGTGGGAGGGAGGGAGGAATGGGAGGATACAAGTGATGGGACAGCAATTGAATTGTAATCTGAATAAATTAATAAAATTAAAGAAAAAAGAAAAAAGCCTGTATCATTTGAATGACAACTAACTGCTGAAGTAGCTACCAGTCAAGGTGGTCAGTCACAGCTTCATGTTCCTAAGGGTGCTTGCTACTCTGTGGGATCTCCCAGCTCTGACCCACTCTGATGATTTCCTAATGAACAAGCATGAGCGTTAGTGATCACCACCGTGGGCTCGCCCATCTACTTCAGTGGCAGCTGCAGAAGACATTTGTCCCTCCCAGAAGTCCTCCTTAGGCAAAGTTCTCAGGCCAGCTCTGGTGAGAGGAATGCCAAATTAGGATCTTCTGGTGGGAAGACTCGGATAATCCTGGCTTCCTTTTCCTTCACTGTTTTAAGAACAGTAAAGACCATTTTATTAAATCTCAATGCTCTACACTAATACTTTTTATTTAACCAATAGGCCATTAGCAAAGTAGCACAAATAATATTACATGTAACAAGCATGCGCTACGTGATCAGAAAACAATTTGACTCACAGGCTTTCCTCCTATTAAATCTGTCTCCAAGTTACTCAGATCTTTGGTTTGTTTCCATATTAATCTCAACTTTTCAGTAACTCAAATGTTTATCAATATTGCAACTTAAACAGTGATGCTTTGCTTATCGTTTTTACATTAAAATAAACTACTATTTATTAATTGTTCTGGGAGAAGTACTGAGTTAAGTTCTTTGCTTGTTTTTTTTTTTCATCTTAATAAGACCATAGGGATTAGATTTTCATTATTCATTTGGAAGATTAGGAAAGCAATGATTAGGAAATAAAATTGGTTAAGACATACAGTTAAAGTAGCTCACCCAGTGTTCAAATTTTATGACAGTTAAATATGAAGGCCCTAACTTTAATTTATGTCCCATAATTTATGTCTGGAAGGTATGAATTTAAGTTTCCAACTAGAACAACATCCCAATATAGAACATATAAACACAAGTGCTATATAACACACATTATGTGTAATATGTTATCATAATATGTATCTCTATCTCATAGCATATTAATATATTTATTTTATTTTTTCCATATTCATTATCAAATCCTAGATTGTCTACTTATTAGACAAGCGCTCTACCACTGAGATACATTTTCATTTACATATATGTACATATGTGTAAACACTAAATATATGTATGTATATTTATATATATTGGCTGTGTGTATGTGTAAATACATGTATACACACACACATATATTATGCCTTGCCTGCAAGTCTAAATTGGATTAATTGTAGTGGGAAGACCCACCTCAGTGGTGGCAGCACCATTCCACGGTCTGCAGTAACAGACTGAATAAAATGGAGAAATCAAGCAGACCACTGACATTCAATGCTTCCTGCTTCCTGCTTCCTGCCCAAGGACGTGCTGTGACAGGATGCTTCACACTCCTGCTACCACGATTTCCCTGATGAGGTGAATCACACTCTCAAACTGTTATCCAAAAGGAACCTTTCCTTCCTTAAATCACTCCGTCGAGATACTTTATTACAGTAACGGAAAGATAATAAATGCAGAAAATGGGTGCACAGAGTGAAGCTATACCTGGTCATGTGGTTGATAGGTCTTCAGATATTGTTTGCTGCAGAAACCTTGCGGAAGAATTTGGTACCTTGGACGAGGAAATAAACTTGAATACTGTCCTCAGAGCTCAGTGGGATAGAGTTTGGAAGACAAGAGTTCTGAGAGCATTACAGACAATGGGGCCTGTGGCTTCGGAGGATGGTTTCTATCAGAAACTGGGACACTTTGGGATTTTTCTGACCAAACAGTCTGGGAGCTTCCTTTTCCTGTCCTGAGAAGCTGAGTAAAGTTGAATTTAAAGATAATGGACAAGTACCATTCAGGCACACAGTTAAAAAGAACAAAAATTGGACAAGAATAAAATATAAAAAAAAAAATCTGCCCTTTGGTGAGTAAAATAATGGAAGGTTAACATTGTTAAAAATGTGTGTGTGTGTGTGTGTGTGTGTGTGTGTGTCTGTGTTGTGTTTATGTATGTATATGTGTATGTATAATTGTCTTAGAGAAGCCTCTTAATCTGCACTGAGAGAATAGAATAAATGCCCTGAGTTCAAGACCTCACCTATCAAAGGCTCCAATTTATATAAAAATGCAAATTGATCTATTATCTTCTAAAAGGAGAAGGTCTGAACTATGAATGCGTCTGAAGAGGCTCCTTACTCAGACACAACTGTCTGGGAAAGCAATATTGCAGATTCAGGCAAGAAGGCATACAGAGGCCATTACAGCTGGGGACCAAGAGGCTAGACTGCAAATGGGTCAGGCAGCAGAGCGTGTCATCATTCGGGTGGTAGTGGTCTTCAGGTATGACAGATACAATACTCAGTGTGTCTTGGAATCTCACTCTTTATGTACTTCCAGAGAAATGCTCATAGTGGGAAATCTGAGCCAGATTTGAAGTTCCTACGTGAAGGTCCTGTGAGGCCAATACACGAAGCTGAGAACATGAGACCTAAGCTACAGTGAAGCCCTCAGAATGTTAAAGATACCCAACCACGTGTGCTGATAAGAACCGTTGTATGTAGACATGGAGCTAGGTCAAGTGGAAAGTTACCTGTGCCGTGAACATCAAAGTTGGGGTGTGGCAAGGCTCCTTGAAGCCTTTGGAGCTTAGATCATTCCACTATGAGCTCCAGATTCTGGACATGGAGCTGCAGGATTTGATGTGTTCCCTCCTGGGCTCTGGTCTGATCCTCTGTGGCCAGGCTTCCATCCCTCCTTTGTGGAACAGGGATGCTTATTTTGTGACAACATATACTTGGGTTACGTGACTTGTCTTTGTTTGTAAGAGCTCACAGTCAAGACACTGTCATATGTTTCAGATGGGTCAAAAGTGTCAGGTGCAGGTTTCAGATGGACAAAGACATACATTTCTGCAGGGTTAAGAAGTGTACTAGCACTGTCCACAAGTGGACAGACCTGTGACAGCACTGTGGAGGCTCTAAGGAGACTTGAGCCCCAATATCAGAGACAGCTCTGAAGAAAGTAACTGAGATCCCCATGGCAGAAACAGGGAACTTTTTTTTCTGTGATAGGAGATGGTTTCACAGCAGGAGGATGTGTGGCCAGCAATACCACCTTGGATGTAAACTCAGTTCCCCAGGTGAGAAATCCTGGCACCCGGAGAAGTGTTGGCTAGTCATCAACAGTATTTCAGTGGGGTGCCTGTCTTCATCTGTCATATCTGTTACCCACAGGGAAGCACCATGTCCTGGACAGCAGCTGGATTCGAACATTACATTGTTACAAAGAGACTTGAACTTTTAAACACTGGTACAACCCTTAAAGACGATGGGGACTTTCTGATGTCTGCCTGAATGCATTTTGCATTATGAGGCAGCCATGAGCCTGTCAAGGATGGGGAAGGAGGTTATAACGTAGCAGTGATGAGATTTTGGCTGTTACATTGACAAGAGGCTGACATGGGATGATTTCCACTGATTGTCATCTAGAGACTCCAGAGAACCATCTGAGCCACATCCTCCTGGATAGGCCTAGAAGAAATTATTTAGATTAAATTCCTTGAGATGGGAAGACCTACTTTAGTCACTGGCAACACCATTCTGAGGTTCCTGGACTAAATGCAGAGGAGAAATAATGCTGAGCACTAGAATCCCCCCTCTCTGCCTCCTGGCAGCAAGCAGAAGGTGAACAGATGCCTCTAGCACCTCTGGCCACACCTTTCCTGCCACGGTAGTCTATCCTCTGGAGATGTGGTGAGCTGAAATAAGCCCTTCCCTCCTTAGCCTGCTTTTGTTGATGGTGTTTGCTCACAGCACCCAAAAAGTAACAGAGAAATAAATACACTTGCATATTTTTTGATATAACTGTAACTGAAATTCTCCAGTTCATTACAAATGGCGCACAGATTTTACATGGTCACTTAAATGTTTCCTGCATTTCTACAAAAGAATCTGCAACGAAAGCCATTAACTGGGATGCAATTTGTAAGCCTTTCATTAAATAATGATTCTCAGCTGGATTTCTTTAAAGGGATATTAATGCAAACATATGTAACCAGCATTGCAAGAAATTAGCCTTGGTGCTTTAGTCTTGAATCAATCATTTTCAGCTATGCGTTAGAGTCATTGCTGATACATTTCTGTCTCAGACAGCTTAGCACGGAGTGTGAGATGAGGATGGTGGCTTTCAGAGTGTGATTTGTGTGAAACGCTCCTAGCAGTTCAGGTTTCCTGGGTTTGCAGGGAGTGATCAACTCCATATGTAGAGAGTTGGGGATAGAGTTCAGTACATTTGTACATGTTTGCCTGGCATGTACAAGAGCCTGGGTTCAACCTCCAGGACTACAAACAAACCAAGCAGAGCAAAAATAAAAGCCCATCCATACAAAGACAGAGCGGTGCTGTGCTAGGCTCAGTGGTCAATTACTTATTTCTAACATGTACACTCTTGGGTCTATGCTAAGAGATGAGTCAGAATTCACCCTACCTACAGCTCCTTTTGGATCATGTAGCCAGATGGGTTATGGTGTGGGGGCGGTCGTGGTACGTTACAATCGCCAAGACCCAATTTAGGTTGCCAAGGTTTGAACATCTCATGAGGCATTTTCCAGTTTTCCTTTAGAGCGTTACTGCACTGGTTCAGCAATATTTCCCTGAGTTTAGAGTATTTATGCTATTGTGCATACTTACCTTATTAGTCACAAGGCATGGCTTTACTAGAAAAGATTAAGCCGTCACTGAATGACAGCTAAGGGTTTAGTTAAGAAAGATTGAGAGAAGCAATAAGGCCGACTTCTAAGGCACTGGATTAGACATGTCTGCTCGTTCTGAGGACAACCATTGTGAAAAGCTCCACTAAGTTGGACAAGCTTGTGGCCATGCCAAGGCCCAAAAGGTCCACTGTGGAAATCCCTGTATAGTGTTGGTTGTAATCACATTTGGCTGTGATTTCATCTTCCGTCCTTTATGCCACAACTGTTCCCCCTCACTTCTACTTTCCATTTGAGCAACACATTTCTTTTTTAATTTATTTCCGAGGAATGCATTTGATTAGTTGCTACTTTATGGTGTGATTTAACTTGTTTTTTTCCTGATTAGCTTAAGATTCAAATTTGTAGTCCATATGCTGTGTGAACAGTGTCGTGTCTCACCTAGCTCATGGTATCAATAGTATGCTGTCAGACTAATTCCCAAGTCATTTTCCAGGTGATGTCAGATTGATACATTTGCTATGAAGTTTCCCATTGACCTTTCACCTAATAATTTTGGTAGTGATACACGAAGATTTCCTCAGCTTGTGATGATTTGAGGATACTAGAATCTTTCTGAAGGGATGACACTGATTCCATCTAAATGTAGGAAGTGAGGTGGGATAGAATGCTGAAAAAGTAGCCAGATGTCACTGAGCATGTTCAGTATAACACTAATCAAAAGACAACACAATTCCAATGGGCAAATCCATGCAGTGCTTTCAAGTATATTTTATCAGTCGGTTTTCCATTGTTAATCAGTTAAAACACCTGCAGGCTGGGGCATGGTCAAAGCTAGAATGTGGAAAAGCTCTATCAAAATGATTTAACAAAAACAGAACAGATTCAACTCCCTGCTCATTAGTATACAGTCTAGTGATATCCAGATCCTTACAGTTTCATGTTAACCTCAAATGAGATTCCAAGAAAGGTAATTGGTGACAGCTAAATCATACTAAATAAACGTTATAGAGACACTCCTTCCAATGCAAACCTTTAGTAAAAACAAATTATGAAAGCAAAAAATGTTTTACTGTTTTCAGTATGTTTATGCCGTAACAAACATCAAAATAGGTCGTTTTGATGTCTTTAGGAAAGAACCGATAGGGAACTGAAGAGATGGTTCAGTGATTAAGAGCTCTTGTTGCTCTTGCAGAGCACCAGGGTTCAGTTCCTAGCACCCACATCATAGCTGATAACTCTGTAACTCTGGGTCCACTGGATCTGGTACCCTCTCCTGGGCATGGCATGCATGTGGTATGCAGACATACACGCAGTCAAAATACTCATACATATAATATTGAAGTGAATCTTTAAAAGAGAACAATTATAATAAAAATAAAACAAGAATAAATTTCAGGTTTTTTTTCTCTACTGCTTTCTTGCATTACTCAAATTCCTTACTTTTACAACAGAAAACTCCAAATGGCTCAAGCCATTATCCCAAGTTGAGTGCATAGCTGCTCATTTCCTCTCACGGTTCACAGGAGGAAGGACCAGTTTTTTCCTCCTGTTGCATTCCTCAGGATGTCATTTCTTGAGTCTCTGGGGAGGTCTCATTGGAGAAAGGTGGTTGTACTGTAAAAAACATGATCATTTATGCTACCTTAGAAGATCTGCGAGAATCTTTCTCATCCGTTTCTGTCTCCATTTTGTTGGCTAGATCAGTTCCCTCCCCACAGTAAATAAGCAAATAACACCTGACTCTTCTAAATGTGTTTAAGTCTAGATTCAACTCCACAGAACTTGCCTATGATGGTTAGGTTTTTTTGTTTTGTTTTGTTTTTGTTGGTGGTTTTTTCTTTTGTTTGTCAATTCGACACAAACTGGAGTCATCTTTGAAGAGGGAACTTCAATTAAGAAAATACCTCCATCTGATTGGTCTGTAGGAAAGACTGTTGGGGCATCTTCTTGATTAATGACTGATGTGGGATGGCCTGGCCCACTCACAGCGTGCAGTGCCACCCCTAGTCTGGTGTTTCTGAGTTTTAGAAAAGTCAAACTGAGCAAGCTGTGAGAAGCAAGCCAGTAGGCTGTATTCCTTCAGGACCTCTGCTTTAGTTCCTGCCTCCAGCTTTCTCCTCAGGTTTCTGCTAGACTTTCTATCCTGAGTTCCTTCAAGGATGAACCTGCCAGTGAAATAAATAGCTTTCTCTTCCAAGTTGATTTTGGTAAGTGTTTTATCATAGAAACAGAAAGCAAGCTTAGGCATCGCTCTTTCTCTGTAAAGGCAGAAAGCGAGAGTGTTTCTCAACTGTTTGCTTTCTCAAAAACACCCACTCCTTTCCACATGATTATCTCTGATAGATTATATATTTGAAAATATTTCTTTCATTTTCCAATAAGAGAACCTAAGGTTTCTCTTGGTTTCTTCTTTTTCTTCCTGTTTTGTTCATTAATCTCCCTTGCCCCCAGGAAGTGCCTAGAATAATCCTTGGTACAAAATGATGAACAAATCTTTAAAGACCCTGTTTATATGAAGAATTTGGAATAGCATGCCCATTTCTTTGATGTCATGAGGTCCAGTATGTGTATTGAGAAGATGTTCTCAACTTTCTCATTTTAGGTCTCTAGTACATAAAGCAACCACAGTCATTTCCCAGTGTGGCTGAGAGACACCTGTGCTGAATTACTCTACGCATTTGTGGCAGGTATTTAGGTGTTCCACTTACTCTGTTCCATGTCACTCTTATCCAACAATGGCCCAATCATTGTCATTGATTTCCAGGCCTGCCTAGCGTCCACACAGCATGGTCTTTGGCTTGGCTACTCATTCCTTTCTAAGTCTAGACACAGTTTCTTCCTTAGTCCTCCACATCACTATAAGAGTATGTGGGAGTTAAGGGGCTCTGCTGAAAATCGGAGACTATGGGAGACATACAACAGAGAGCAGAGCCATCGCCATGGGATGAAGACTGGTCTTGCTCCATCACAGTGGAACCCTCACTCCTGTGGTTTTTCTTTAGCTCTGGGTCTCCCGCTGCATTCTGGGGGCATGCACCTTTAGCTGTGGCCCTGTTTGCTCTCTCTGATTCTCTCATTTTCTATCTATGCACCTACCTGACCTCCTCAGTAAAACTAATATCAGAGGCCAGTTGAGGCTGGGAAATAATTTTATTTTATCTATGTATCAACTCTGTCTAAAGGAAGGAGTCTGCTCTTCTGATACTTTTTATAGTCAACATCTTTCCTTTTTAGGTTAGGCCCAAGTTTTACTTTTGGAAACCCAGAGGGGGGGGAAGCACACTAAAAACTTTTGCCAAATAACAATAAGCAATTCTTCCTTTGGAACTGTTCTGATGCACTCAGAGCGAGTCATAGAATGTTTATTCTGCTTTAGAAGGAAAATCTTGGGGCAGAAGAGAAGGGCCTGCCTGAGAGTACAATGTGATTCAGTGGCGCAACACTGAGCAAGGTACCTGTGTGGGCGGCGAACTTGACCCTACTGGCACTTTCTGAAAAATTGTCAGACATGTTCCAACACTGTCCAAGTTAAGTAGATGATTTTTTTAATCTCCTGAGGTTTGACAGTGATATGATGATGAATTTCCAACATTTCCAGTACTGCAGGGGGGAGCCTTAGGCTGGCATCACAGGAATATGTGCAGGCTACCGGTTACTGCTGTCTCAGTTGAGCTACATGGTGGCCTCAGAGCACAAAGTGAAGGTAGTCCATTTGGAATCTTTTTTTAAAAATATATTTTATTAATTTATTCATATTACATCTCAATTGTTATCCCATCCCTTCTATCCTCCCATTCCTCCCTACCTCCCCATTTTCCCTTACTCCCCTCCCCTATGACTCTGACTGAGGGGGACTTCCTTCCCCTGAATATGCTCATAGGGTATCAAGTCTCTTCTTGGTAACCTGCTATTCTTCCTCTGAGTGCCACCAGGTCTCCCCATCAGGAGGCCGTGGTCAAATATGGGGCACCAGAGTTCATGTGAAAGTCAGTCCCCACTCTTCACTCATCTGTAGAGAATGACCTGTCCCTTGGCTAGATCTGGGTAGGGGTTCAATGTTTACTGCATGTATTGTCCTTAGCTGGTACCATAGTTTGAGCAGGACCGTTGGGCCCAGATCTGCCCATCATAATGTTCTTCTTGTAGGCTTCTAGGACCCTCTGGATCCTTCTATTTCCCCATTCTCCAATGCTTCTCTCACCTGGAATCCCAATAAGATGTCCTCCCCTCTGTCCCACTTTCCTGCTAAGTGAAAACTTTCATGGGACATGTCCCTTAGGCTAGTGTCCAGATATAAGTTTAAGTCTTTCTGCTTCTGTGTTAACTCATTTTTTTTGATCATTTCTAGCTCAATCCATTTGTCCACAAATTTCGGGAATTCCTTGTTTTTAATAGCTGAGTAGTATTCAATCGTGTAAATGTACCATAGTTTCTTTATCCATTCTTCTACTGAGGGATACTTAGGCTGTTTCCATGTTCTGGCTATTATGAATAAGGCTATGAACATGGTTGAGTAATGTTCTTATTGTGTGCTGGAGCATCTTCTGGATATATTCCAAGGAGTGGAATAGCTGGGTCTTGAGGAAGCCTTATTCCCAGTTTTCTGAGATAGCGCCAGATAGATTTCCAAAGCGCTGTACTGGTTTGCATTCCTACCAGCAATGGAGGAGTGTTCCTCTTTCTCCACATCCTCGCCAGCATGTGGTGTCACTTGAATTTTTGATTTTAGGCATTCTGATGGGTGTAAGATGGGATCTCAGAGTTGTTTTGATTTGCATTTCCCTGATGACTAAGGAGGTTGAGCATTTCTTTAAGTGTTTCTCTGCCATTTGATATTCCTCTGTTGAGAATTCTGTTTAGTTCTGAACCCTATTTCTCATTTGGGTTATTTGGTTTGATCGTGTTTAATTTCTTGAGTTCTTTATATATTTTGCATATTAGACCTTTGTCAGATGTAGGGTTGGTGAAGATCTTTTCCCAGTCTGTAGGCTGTCACTTTGTTCTGTTGACAGTGTCTCTTGCCTTACAAAAGCTTCTCAGCCTCATGAGGTCCCATTTGTTAATTGTTGACCTTAAGGCCTGGGCTGTTGGTGTTCTGTTCAGGAAGTTGTCTCCTGTGCCAATGTTTTCCAGGCTCTTCCCTACTTTTTCTTCTAACTAATTTAGTGTCTCTGGTTTTATGTTGAGGTCTTTGATACACTTGGATTTGAGTTTTGTGCATGGTGACAAATATGGGTCCAATTGCCTTTTTTTAAACATACACATCCAGTAGACTAGCACCATTTGTTGAAGATGCTATCCTTTCACCATTGAATAGATTTGGCTTCTTTGTCAAAAATCAAGTGACCATATGTGTGTGGATTCATATCTGGGTCTTTGATTCGAATCCACTGATCAACCAGCCGATTGCTGTGCCAGTACCATGTTATTTTAATTACTATTGCTTTATAGTACAGTTTGAGATCAGGTATGGAGACTCCTCCGGAGCACCTTTTATTGTACAAGATTGTTTTAGCTATTCTGAGTTTTTTGTTTTTCCATATGAAGTTGAGAATTGAACTTTCAATGTCTTTAAAAATTGTGTAGGTATTTTGATAGGGATTGCATTGACTCTGTAAATTGCTTTTGGTAAGATGGCCATTTTTACTATGTTAATTCCCCTGATCCATGAGCAAGGAAGATCATTCCATCTTCTCACGTCACCTTCAATCTCTTTCTTCAGAGTTTTGAAATTGTTTTCAAACAAGTCATTTACTTGCTTGGTTAGAATAACTACTAAATATTTTATATTGCTTGTGGCTAACGTGAAGGGTGTGTTTTCCTAATTTCTTCCTCTGCATGATTGTCATTTGTATATAGGAAGGCTACTGCCTTTTTTGAGTTAATTTTGTATCCAATCAATTTGCTGTAGTAGTTCTCTGGTGGAATTTTGGGGATCAGTTGTGTACACTATCATATCATCTGCAAATAGGGATAATTTGACTTCTTCCTTTCCCATTTGGATACCCTTGATCTCCTTTTGTTGTCTTATTGCTCTGGCTAGAACTTCAAGTACTATATTGAAGAGAGGAGGAGAGAGTGGGCAGCCTTGCATTGTTCCTGATTTTAGAGGAATTTCCTTGAGTATCTCACCATTTAATTTGATTTTGGCTATTGGCTTGCTGTATATAGCCTTTATTATGTTGAGGTATGTGCCTTGTATCCCTGATCACTCCAAAACTTAAACATGAATGGGTGTTGAATTTTATCAAATACTTTATCTGCATCAAAGGAGATGATCATGTGGTATTTTATTTTCAGTTTGTTTATATGGTGGATTACATTGATGGATTTCCATATATTAAACTATCCCTGCATGCCTGGAATGAAGCCTACCTGGTCATGGTGAATGATATCTTTGATGTGTTCTTGTATTTGTTTTGCTAGTATTTTAGCATCAAATGTTTATAAGAGAAATTGGTCTGAAATTCTCTTTCTTTGCTGGGTCTTTGTGAGGTTTAGGTATCAATGTGACTATGGCCTCAAGTTTGGAATCTTAATGCTGAGCATGGACTTAGGATTCTGGCTTGCAGTCTAACTCTTCATTGTTACCTGGCTGCAGGATCTCGGGCAAATCAATTTCTTTATTCTTTGAGCCTATCTTAAAAAATGTGATCAGGGTATAAAGGGATTATAGATAAATATAAATAAATAAACGGAAGAAAAATGAGTAACCAATTGATTTACCAAAGTATATTGACTTTTGATAAAAGAATACTAATATAAATATCAGCTATCAAATCAATAGATTAAGTAGAATCAGAGTTTTATTGATATTTGGAGGCAATTTAATTAAGACAAAAAAAGTAGTGGAATCAAACATTGAATAGACATGTCAAACAGATTAATGATAAGCATAGTATGTAAATTTAACTTTAAGATGCTGATCATTGAGTTTATTGTAGAAGTTAAACTAAAAAAGTAGTAGACAAGAAGCCTTCTTTGGAGTGGGTGTCGGTTTTCAAGATAGGAGCAGGTCACTACACTCCAGATTGTCTCTTTCCTGGGAAGTTATGCCACATAGAGGCCTTTGGCGTGTCCTATTGCCCAAGGAACATCTTAGAAGCACGTGAGAAGCCACCTCACAAACACAGCTGCATTCCTTTATTTTCACTGAGGACTTAGAACTCTTTATTTTAATTTAGAATATTATATGTGGGAACTGTGTCAGCATCATTTTCCTTTCTCCTTCTTTCCTCTAAATCCTTCTCAGATTCATGGTCTCTTATTCTCTCCCCCACCTATCCCCCCCCCTCTTTCTCACACACAACTATTCATAAGTACAACCCATTGAATTCATTTAGTGTTGTCTATTTGTATATGTGTTTAGAGCTGACTGCTTAGGATTGGATCACCAGTCAAGAAGCTCATCTCTGGAGTAGACTAATCTTCTCCTTTTCAGTAATCATTCATTGCCTCTGCATGGTATGTAATAACCCTCTGGAATGTTGGTGTCTCAACAAAAAAGGACATTTTAGGCTGTAAGGAAGAGAAAATTGAGGAGTGAGGTGTTAATGATTCTAAATTTATAGGAGTAAAATCTAGCCACTAAAGAAAATTAACAGTCAAGACTAGAGACTACTAAGTTTTCAGATTAAATTATAAAAGAAAGATATACTGATGGGATAGTGGAACAAATGCTATGAAAGAAACCAAAAACTTTTTATTGGGTTTAAGGCCCACTTCAGGAGATGGAACCCATACCCAACACTGTTAAAATGGCCCAAAACTCGAGACTAGACAGGTCATGGTCCATATATGTAAATTATTCTGTTGAAGGAACATAGCAATAAAATGACTCCTAATGGTATAATCCTATATAATCCTATACTTATGGATCACTGACGTTATTGGTCCAACTCAGAGAAGTTTCTTTCTGTCATAGATTAACACAGATGTAATCAATACAGAGACCCGCAGCTGAACATTGCATAGAGAATAAGATATCGTTATCAAACCCCTTTTCTAAATGCTCAGGCATCTATTGTAGAAGAGAAGAGAGAAAGAGTGTAAGAGTCAGAAGTAGTGGATAAGTCCAAGGACATGGTGCCTTCCAGACAAAACAGAACTGATACATGTTAGGGACTCACAGAGACAGTGATGGCATGAGAAAGTCCTGTAAAGGTTCAAACAAGACAGGATCCCAGGACTGAGGAGAAGTAGACACAAAGCCTCACCTTTAGCCAAGAAGATACTTGTAACTGATGCCTGCTGGGAAAGGAAATAGTGAGTTTTCTCCAGTGGAGTGTCACTGGGAACATCAATCACCGTGTAACTCAGGAGTAGTGGCCAGCATAAAACAGACCGAGTGGATTTTTATGTGCCTTTTATTTCACTTTGTTTGGGCATAAAATATGTATTATATATAGAATATATATGTGTTATATATTATATAACATTTATAATATGTATTTGAGTGTATGCACATATATCAAACAAAGCAAAATAAAAAGCACACAAAATACATATATGTATATACATACATACATACACCCACATACACATTGGGTGTTTGTTTTGATTTTCTTTTTTTGTTTCTTTTTTAAGAGAGGGAGAAAAAGAGAGAGCAAGTGTGAGTATGAAGTTGAGTGAATAGGAAGGTAGGATATATAAAGAGTTGGGGAGTGGGAAAATATAATAAAATATTTGTATGGGAAAAATTAAATAATAAGAAAGAAAAGAAAGTCATTTTTCTCAGGAAGTATCAGAATAAATGAAATTCACTGAATTTTATTTAAATCCATTCAGATATACTCAGGTATTTTCATCAATAGGGGCTTAACCTTTCACCTCTGGGACACAACCGAGAGCAACAGCAATAACCTATAATATTTTGGAAGCCTCTTAAATATCTTTACACATCAACTCAAAATATGGCTTTCCGTGCCTGTTTGGGGGGTTCTGATAGATGGTCTATGGCTCTTGGGGGAAGCATTTTCTACTCAGAAGAGAAATTTTTATTTAAGCTTTATATGTACATACTGACTTACATGTAGTGTATTTTAGATAATTATTACTATGATTTTTTTGATGTTCTCAGGCATCTTTACTGTTATCTTGCCCTCCTCTCCATTAAAAAATATGTATCTCCCTGCTTCCTGCCTAACTAAAGCCTCCCACTTCCCATTGCCCCCGTGCACAATCTCTATTGTTTCACTCACCATCCCATAATGGTCCCCTTTAAATTCCCATTTCATGGTTTGTGCAACTATTCTAGGGCATCACATCTGGGATATCACACGAATTGGTTATTCAATAGCAAGTGGTCAGCCCCCCAAACATATACAGATACATAATAGTAAACTGAGCATATTGCATTTATGTATTTAGGAACACAAAAGTATGTATACACACACACACACACACAACACACACACACAAGAAATAAGCCATGGAATTTGAAAGAAAGCTGGAGGGGATTCTTAGGAAAGCTTGGAAGGAGGAAGCATAATGGGAAAATGAGGTAATTTATAATCTCAAAAGGAATTTAAAAACTTAGAAGAAAAAAACTAAAAAAGAAAAAATAAAATATTCACCCAGGCAGGGGCTAGAGAGGTAAGGGCTCTTGCACAAGCATGAGAGCTCGAGTTTAGCCCCCAAACCTGCACACAGTTTTATGTGCACACACACACACACACACACACACACACACACACACACACTCATAGGCACAAACATAAACATGTACAGGCACATGCATGTGCACACACATGTACACACATATGAATGCATATGCACGCACAATGCACACAACCACACACATGCACAACCACACACATGCACACATACTCATGAAAAACCACACATGCACACACACATGTATGCACACACACATGTGCACATACAGAGGCACACACACACATGCTTTCATAGGCACACACATACACATGCATAGGCACATGCACATACATGTGTATGCACACACATGTAAACACATGTACATGCACATGCATGCAAAATGGACAAGTACATATGCATGCATAACTACACACACATGCATGCATACACGTGGACTACCACACATACACACACATACACATGAATGCATACATGCACACACACACATGTGAACACAGGAATACATACGCACACATACACATGCACTCACAATTTACTCACACAAATACAGAGTTGTCTCTTAAAATATTACCACATGGTCTTCTGGGCCAAGGTGACATTTATCCATCAAAGCATGTACTCAATTTTCTTTTGTCAAAAACCTCAGGAAAATAGTGAAATAAAAAATATTAAAAGCACTCTAAGAATTATGTATTAAAAATTGTTTTCATTTCAGTCACTTGAGTTGCTATCAGTACAAGACATTCATAGCTACAAAGCAAAATGAAACAAAGAAAGTAAAAGGAGTTTACTCTTATAAACACACTTGGCCTTGCCTGAGAGCATATTCTTATAGGCAGGAAGGTTGACACAGTGTTTAGTGACTGGTCAGAGAGAAAACCAATTTTTTTTCTGTCTGTGAGTAAGTACACTGTCCTGATTCTGCAACCAAGACGGCTACTTAGCTTTTACTGGCTTTGGCCAGTCAATAAAATGTCTGTAGTTCTTTCTCATTTCTGCACATAAAAAGGTCTGTGATGCCCGAGTGACCCACATCAGCACTAAATACTCGTAGAATTTCAAAGTTCTCTTTTCTCCGCTAATCCCATGCCAATGTGTTGCAATATTTCAACCCATTATCTCTGTTCACCTGCACATATGCCACATATGTGAGTGTGGGCACTTTCTGCTTGAATGGATGAGTAGGAAAATCTCAGGAAGACTTCCGGCCTCTAAGACGTGATTTCAATGTAGTCAGGAGAACTTCTTTTCCATTCCCCATCCCCCTTTTACAGTAACAAAGGCTTAAATTGATGCTTTTGGTGGGTGACTCTTTGCTTTAAGTCCGAGTGTTCTCTTGTCATTGCTACAGGAGAGGTGATACCTCCTGTCACGTCAGATATTGAGTGTCTATGATCCAATTTGTCAGAAATGCTTGGTTTGGAGAAGGAGGGTTAGCTGCCGAGGGCACTGGGCACCTGGAGGGCAAGCATGGAGTTAGCAGGAACTGACAGAAGAGCTCGGACACCCAGGACGCCCTGCACTCACAGAAGGTCCACAACATGGAAGACTCTGAAATCATGGGAGCATTTACTCTTCTTCTTTATTCAACAGGCTTTCAGATATCATACACAGGAAAAAAGGAGACAAAGACCCATTCTCTACAAGAGTGATGGTGCACTGAGTCAGGTTTAAGTTAAGGAAAAGGTGACGTGATTAAGCAGCTTTGGGTTACTATCCAAGGCTCACTGAAACGCATGCTCATGGAGGTTCTAGTCCGAGGCTGAGCATCTTCTCTTCTTTGGGCTTCTGATGAAGGCAGCACATCATGGTGGGAGCACATGACAGAGCAACCTGCTCACTCCATATCTGAACCCCCTTTCAGGGCACTTTCCCAGTGACCTAAAAATCTCCCATGAAGCCCCATTTCTTAAAGGGCCACAGTACCTCCCAGTGCTACCGTCTCAAGAAACACATCTTCGGAATGTGGAGCGAGAAAGGCACTTCTGCAAACTGCAGCGATGATGCAGAGAGGGAGAGAGGGAAGCCATGGCCATGCTCTGGCTGGGAGGGAAAATGAGAGACACAGCTCTTGGAGCAGGCAAAAGGAATCATCTTGTGCATCTCCTTCAAGGGGAGCGGGAGAGTTAAAGGTTGTCAAACAAGGCACAGATTAGCTTGCCGGTCCAGAGAGCAGAGTATACTCAGGATTTCAAATATGATTCATGTGGAGTCTGGCCATTACCTAAATACTGCATGTGACAATGAGACAGACAATGAAGTGGGTGGCAAAAAGGTTATTTGAGATGTCACATTATACAGTGTAATAATGACTCTTTAAGGGGTCTGAATAGAAATTAAAAGACTGGCACTCTGAGGTGTCAAGACAAGCCAGAATATAAACAATCAGAATATCATTTAGTTTCAGCCAGAGTCCTAATTCTAAACAACCTACACATTTTCAGAGTTACGGGAATGAAAAAACATTGATGGCTAAATAAACATGGTGAGTACATGATTAATGTTTTAAAATAGCAAACACTTCACATGTGTGGCATTCCTCTAGCAGACTGGCCTGGGAGACCTTGCTCTCATTCCTTCTTTGCGGTCTGTGTTCTGTTTATTTATTCTTCTTATGTTGGATTCCTCTCTTTTAATTTACCTTTCATCTGCATTTACTCCAGGGTGCAAAGTGAAAATGTCTAAAAATGAGTGAAAAATCTAAAACAATTACAAGATTTAAGGCTGAGCAGCAACCAACCCAATGAATGTACATTTTCAGCAAGAGCTGTTTTCTTTAGACCTAGAAGCACACCTATAAACCAAACTTTATAAGTCTAACACAACAACAGCAACAAAATGATCTAAGGAAGAATGGAGATTGAGATGTGATGGAGTCTGTTTTCCTTCTTACTTTGGTAATGTGGGGACAGCGAGGGACCCCGAGCAGGAATATGGTCTTGTAGACTCAAACCATCTTGGCGAATCTCAGTGCATGGTGTGAGTCTTAAAACTTGGTGCCATGCTGTTGGTAAATTGGTGTGTATTTTTTCTACATGATACCCATTTTTTATTAAGAACATTTTCCTGTAACTATATAATGTACTTTGACTAAAACCCTCCTCTTTTAGCCTTTGTTTTCCCTTTCTGCGCCTTCTTGGTTGTCCTTTCCCTTCTCCTAGAGTATTACTTATACTTTCCTGTACAAGTGGTTCAATACAGCCATATGATATCTAGCATCCACATGTGTTAAAAGAACTAAGCATTAGTTGCTTTTCTCAGCCTCACTTAATTCATTTAATATGGTTATGTCTAGCTGCATCCCTTTTTCCTGTGAATTTCATTCCCCTTTACAGCTGAATAAAACTCCTGTGTGGACATACACCACAAATTTCAATCCAATCCCTTACGAACTATCATACAGATTTATTTTATAACTTGTCAGTGTATCTGTAATAAACACTGGTGTGCACATACATCTGTGATATGCAGGCTTAGAGCCTATTGTAAAATTATGAAAACGTGGCATAGTTGTGTCATATAGTAGAGATACTTTTAAGAATGGGGAGAATCTTTATACTGATTTCCATAGTAGCAATGGACTAGTTTATATGCCATCATGTATGTACATGTATGTAGAGCAGAATACATCTTGTGAGGGAGGGGGCTGGGATCAGACTGTAGAGTGATTAAATAAATGCATACATAAATAAACAAATAAATAAATGGAAAAATTGTCCCCATGGACTCATATGGAGTGCACTGTTTCAGAGGTTAGGCGATGTGGCCTTATCCCTAAATAATTCAGGCTGTTGCCAAAGACAATAGGTTGTTCTCCACCAACTGAGACTAGCCAGCTCCGATTGCTGAAAACAACATCCACACATCTCATTGAATATGGAAGGATTGAGTTGGTGCCTATGTTCTTCACCCCAATGTTCTAATATCTATGACCCAGAAAGGTACTCTGCAGGCTACCCTCCCCTACCCCCTACCCCCCAAAAATCAAGCCAAACACAAAACCTTTTCTTTATTATCTGTCTTGTCTTCAAAATATGCTAGGGCAATGGTGGCATAAACCTTCTGGGAGTAACCAAATGATGGCTTATTTGACCCTGAAAGGGTGACTGAGCGCTAGGGTCTAGATATTTCAGAGACCTAGGGTAAAACCAAATACCACTGGCCTAAAGAAATAAGTAACAATAAAATGACTCCTAATTATATTCTGCTATATTCATAGATTTGTGCCTTATTTGTTATCAGAGAGGCTCCCTCCCCCAACAGATGGAACAAATACAGAGACTTATAGCAAGATGTGTGTGTGTGTGTGTGTGTGTGTGTGTGTGTGAGAGAGAGAGAGAGAGAGAGAGAGAGAGAGAGAGAGAGAGAGAGAGAGAGAAAGAGAGAGAGAGAGAAAGAGAGAGAGAGAGAGAGAGAGAGAGAGAGAGAGAGAGAGAGAGAGGGAGAGAGAGAGAGAGGGAGAGAGAGAGAGAGACCTTGGAACACATGTCTGTAAATGATATTTCTCCATCAAATCCCTCCCCTCAAAGCTTAGGGAACCCTGTAGAAGAGGAGGCAAAAGGAGCCAAGAGACAGAGAAGGCGGTGGACACAAAGGACAAGGCCCACTGAAACAACTGAGCAAGGCTCACATACACTTAGAGAGACTGAAGCGGCACGCTCAGGGCCTGCAGCGGTCTGCACCGGGTCCTCTGTATATGTAGTACAGCTTCCAGTTTAGTACTTTCACGGGACTCCCGAATATGTAAACAAGTGGGTCTTACGTTTGTGCATTCTCTTGGAGATCTTGTAATTTTCTGTTGGCTTGTCTCATCTAATTTTGATATGGTGATTTTCTTTTTTATCTTATATCTCGTTTTTTTCAAAAGAAAGTTGACCTTATCGGAATAGGTGTTGCCTTGTTAGAGAAAGGGTTTCAGAAGCCCAAGGCAGGCCCAGTGGCGCTCTCTCTCTTCCTGCTGCCTGCAGATGCAGATGGAGCAACTTCTCCAGCACTGTGTCTGCCTGTGTGCTGCCGCGCTCTGTGCTGTGAGCACAAGGGACAAAACCTCTGAAACTGTATGTAGGCCAGCTCAAAGCTTCACTGAAAAAGGTTGGTATCGTTCCCTATTTATTTTATGAAACAGGTTGGGGAACGTTCATGTTGTTTCTTTAAAGTCCAGGGGGCAAGGGATTGGTGGAAGCGCTTAGTGGGTAATGTTGCTTGCTTGTTGTGCGACCATGGTGACTTGACTTTAGGTCCCAGAACCCATGTGGAAGTTGGGCACAATGAACTCTGTAACTCTAGCCTAAGGCAGTGAGGAGATGGGGCGTTGGGGGGTTGCATGGTGAATCCCCGCAAGTTCATGGGCTAGATGGATTCAGGCACACAGAGGTGAGGACATCCTCACCTTAGAAAGTAAGGACCAACACCCAAAGGGTGTCCTCTGACTTTCACATATGTGCTGTAGCATGCACATGCTACACCCACCACCACCACCATGCACACAAATACATAATGAAAGAATTCAGTATCAAACCTAACCAGGCCTGAATTTTGGAAAGAGAGGTAGAGAGGTTTTGTTGTTGTTGTTGTTGTTGTTAACTACTAATTTAATGTGTTATTTGACATAGATGTGCTTTATTTATTTTTCTGCGCTTGCTTTGACGTCAGTTGGTTGTGCTCTGTTCTTTACACTATTAGCAGTCTTTGAATGGGGCATGTATCCCAGGAATAGAGTACTTGCCTCACATGTGAAAGGCCCTGGGGTTGATTCAGTTCTATAAAAAATTTTTTTTGATGCCTTTTAAAGAGCCTAATAATCTAATATGTGTAGTCTGGCAATGAAATGGTGTCAATATTAGAAAGGCGCTATACTGACTGACCTCAGCACTGTTCTTTTCTGCGAACATGGAGGCTTGTTTTCACTTTTGTCTTCTGTCTTGATCACATCTTTGTGGTAGGCTTCTTACAAAGAGCTCTGTGATACAAGCCATCTAAATTCTGGAAAACTAAAATCTTTGACAGGCCAGAATGCTATTTTAGGTACAGCCTGGGCACCCTGGAAACCATAAACTAGCTCATTTAATCTGCACAATCAAAGCTTGCCCAGCTGTGTAAACCGGGGCTCTCTAGAGCAAGTGATTCTCACCCTGTGGGTCATGCGTGACACCCTCGGGGGCTGCATATCAAATATCCTATGCGTTAGATATTTACACTGCGATTCCTAACAGTAGCGAAGTGGCGGTTATGACAGCAATGAAACAAGGAACTGTGTTAAAGGGTTGCAGCGTTAGGGCGGCTGCGAACCACTGCTCCAGAAGAACAGACCTGAGGGGATGAACAGATACTAAATGGGATCTATTAGATTAGCTTTCAGGATGTCATCTGCATAGGGCAACAGTAGCTGCCTCTTACAGAAGAGGTTTAGAATCCAGTAGCTTCTCTCTGCTCACGGCTAGCTGTCTCAGCAGTCCCAGTGTGTTCTTGAGAGCATGGAGGATTCCGGGAGAGCCTCTGGTCTTCGGTCGGTACTGGAAGCCCAGCACAGCTGGTTCTAATATCAGCAAAGAAGTGCAACAGCAGCAGGTAGATAAAGTCACCATGAAGGAGTGGGGGAATGCAGCAGAGAGCAAGCACGTGCCCTTCTTCCACGTCCTTTTTTTCTGGGCTGCCACCAGAAGGTGATGCCTGCATGTCCGCTGCGTCTGCCACTTCCAAACAATATGACCAGTAATATCGCTTCCAGGAGTGTCCAGGGCTTGTGTTTTAGTTGATTCCAGATCTGGTCTAGCTGACAACCAAGGTCAATCATCACACAAGCATACAGATGGCTGAATCATAATTCAGATGCAAGTTTGAAGCCCTCAAGTCCAACCTCCTTCTATTTGAAAACAAGTTTTAGCTCTTTTAAAAGTCTCAGGTCAAAGGATAGAGAATTTATAATTCATAATTACCTAAAAGGCTTGTATGTATGAAATATTAGTTTAAAACTTTTAGTGCTTTGGAAGCAAAACAGTCAATATTTCAGAACAGCAATTCTTTTTTTAAAAATTTTTTATTAATTTATTCTTATTACATCTCAATGGTTATCCCATCCCTTGTATCCTCCCATTCTTCCCTCCCTCCTATTTTCCCCTTATTCCCCTCCCCTATGACTGTTCCTGAGGGGGATTACCTCCCCCTGTATATGCTCATAGGGTATCAAGTCTCTTCTCTAGCCAAGGGTCAGAACATTCTCCACAGTAAAGTGGAGAGTGGGATATGACTTTCTCACGTACTCTGGTGCCTCACCTTTGACCATGTCCCCTGGAGGGGGAGACCTGGTGGCACTCAGAGGAAGGATAGCAGAACAGCAATTCTTAAGCAGTAACTTAGTACAGAATTAAAAGCCAGTGTTCATATTAACTCCTGAGTAAATTTGCATCTTGTATTTCAAACCAGTTTGGCACACACACATATTACAGTTGAAATTCTAAAATAGATCCCCAAACATAAGGTGGAGCCAGGTGTGTTAGTGCAGGTCTTTAATCCTAGCAACCTGGAGGCAGAGCCCAGAGGATCATGTGATCAAGGGCAGTGTGATGACGCTCTCTTAGAAGCTAAAACAAAAACCAAACAGACAACCAAGCATATACAGCATGCCAATTTCAGGCAAACTCATGTCACCTTCACTTGAGCAGGTCATCACCTACCATCTATTCACAGGGCTGGATTGTACATGATGCTTCCTTACTGTGTGCCTAACTTTACATCTTTTGGAATAACCCAGTATGATTGCAGAGATTTGTAGAAGTTCAGTATTGTGTCCTCTGCTATCAGCAAGTTGGGAACATAGCTGCTTTTCCAAGACAATGACTATGATTTCAAGATCACAGACAGTTGGCTGCATCAAGATACCACTTTCTTTTCTCACTGGGGGGTCTAGTGTCACAAATGTTTTGAAGCAATGCCTAATGTTTTGCAGATCTTTGCTTTAACTATGCATATGCTTTTTGTATTTAAAAAGTCTTGCAAAACCCATACTTAGTATGTATATATTTACACACACACACACACACACACACACACACACACACACACACACACACACACGCATATACACACATACAAAGAGAGGCGGGTGAGGAGAGGGAGGACATCTTTGCCGTTGGAAACAGGGTTGAGACTTCTTTGCTACACTGAAAAAATAAATCTTATCCAAAGTTTTTTATTATCCTAGTAAAAAATATCTTAGTAGACAAGGTTCAGTATATTAATGAAGTAGTTAACCTTGAAAAGTTTGAATTTCAGCGTGTAAGATATAGCTTATAGAGTGGAGAATTTGTTGGACTTATTCCACAGGCTGTGATAATACTAGTTAACTGAGCATGCGGTCCAGCGTGCCTTTCTCTTTACACACTCATCACTTTACAAATAAACTTCTACCTTCTTAGTAAAAGTGCCACCTGTTTCGGTAATGATTTGGAGATGCTTTGAAACAAAATAGATCCACACAGTTTTTTCACCATGCTAAATATATCACCGTGTTAAATACACACACACACACACACACACACACACACAGAGGTATCCTAGATATAGTTTCCAATTGAAATCTATATGGCACCATATCATCTTCTACTTGACCACTGCAGAAACATGTGGTTGAAGTAATTTTTTTTCTGCCTAGTCAAATCTGCCTTAGTAAGTGATATTATCTTTGCACATGCCTATGGCATTGAGGCCTTCTATTTGACATGAAGACAAAGGAAGCCCATACTATCATGGCTGGCTTATTTTATTCCTTCCTTTTAAGCTTAGCAAGGCGTAGGTTTCTGCCCTGCCATACAAGATCCAAGACAGCTTTGCCGAATTAAGCTGCCGTTCCATCTTTGACATACCCCCAGGTGAGTGCCTGGGCTTCATGCTCGCACTCCTAAAGCAAGCGAACTTTAAGCTAATTATGTGCTAGTCGATTTTCCCTTGCTGAATTTTGGCAGGTTGCTTCTGTAAATTATGAAAAATAAATGTGAAATATGCAGATGTCTTTTGTTTGTAGCAGATGTTTGGTAGGTCTTGCCAAAATCTAATCAGCTGTTCCCCTGGGGGTCCTCCCCTTCCAGTGCTATCCCAGAGCAGTCAGAAACATGCAGAGGTGATCAAGATGAACTCCGTGGAACTTTGGGGGAGAATGCTTACTTACAGGGCTTTGTTACTGAACAACAATAATAGAAATATCCCAGTTGTCACTGGTAGAAGACATTGGACACAGAACAGCTTCTTCTGGTAGTCATTGATGACAACGGCCAATGAGTGAGCTCAATTTTGCCATTGTTAGAAGCACTTGTTTAGGGCCAAGAATGCTGTTTTGAAGATGAAATTTCTTACTTGGTTATCTAAGAGATCCAATTGCACCGTGAAAAATGGGTAAGAATAAAGTATCTGCATAGGTATTCTACATACATATGTAGATTACCTATTCAAATGTCAAATTAGAAAAGGTTTTTTACCATATCAAAGCTGTCAATGAGTTTCCTCTCTCTTGTAGACTTTAAGTGAAAATAGAAACCAGTGGCAGTGTCCTGGCAGCTCAATGGAGAAAAAGCTGTAGTACTTGCTGGTGGTATATGCCAAGGTTATCACAACTGCGTGCCAATTACCACCCCAACAAAGAAAGTAGAGATGTCCACTACTTGCAATTCTGCTGGCCCTGTGAACTTGGGCAATTATATAGCTCTTTCTGACCTCAATTTTCTTATAATAACAATCCTACAGAGGAGAATTTTCATTCAGTGAGACGATGTAAGTCAAATGCAGACACACAGTGGATATGCCTTACACATTATTGACCAAGAACTTGTCAACTGAAGAACAACTCATTCTGTAACCATCTATTCTCTACTCTACTTCATCCTATCAAGGACGTACATATCTGCTTACACTAACCAAACGGCCATCTTTTGCTTGACAAAATAAATGCCTTTATCTGCTTCCATTTGCCAAAGAGACGAAGCATCAGCCTTTGGCCAGCATTACCTCTTTCATTTAAGATATCACAGCATGGTATTATGTGAAACTTGCAATATTCCTCTAGTTTCCTTCCGAATAATTACAGATGCCCTTTGTTTTCTTACTGGCTCATTTCCAACACCACTTTTCTCTTCTGAAACCCTTTCTAAAACCACAGATGCTTCTTTAGTGGAAGGTTCAAGTGTTAGGATTTTACTGATATTAATATAAGAGACACTAAACTGCGTCAGTATTTCTTGTCAATTATATGTCTAGTACTTAAACAATTGGATGTGAGCAGTACAAGAAGGGCCCTTCCAAGGGCTCTCTGCTTACTCTAGAGAACACTTCTTACTTGCTCTGCTTGAAGCCAGCATTTCCTCTTCAGAGCAATATCCCCTGGCTTTGATTTAAGCAGAGTTACAGTCTTGACATTCCATTTCCATGCCTTTTAGTCTATATTTCAGAAACATATGTGGCGCATGCATAAGACTTATATAACTGGTTAGAAGTGATAATTTTGTCTAATGGTACATTATTATTTCCCTCTGACAGAAGAAATGTTCATTCTTTTGGCAATATGTTGACACAAACTCAGCTATGTTTAGCAAATCACATTATATATATAAAAAAAACAATCCACCTTCTGAGTCTGTTCATAAAGCCACCTAAAAGGAAAGCAGATGAGCTAAAAGTAAAATAATTAAGAGGTGAATGGAACTTGTAGCCTTGGGGCTTTTAATATGAAATGAGTGATGTAAAGTCTATATACTAAAGAGAAGGACGTATTGTGTTAAAATAGCATTTCACCCGATTCATTTAATACCTACATTCTTAAAGCTGGATAGTAATGGTGCTCACCATTCTTTGAGATGTTAGCTCAAAGTAGATACTCCAGAGTTCTGTAAACTTGGGGGAGTGTTCAGGTGACACGTTGCTGAGTTTGAGAAGCACAGGGATTGCTTCTCTTGCTGCTTTATGGCATAAAAGAAATGGAACCTCAGCCTGATCCACGTAGCTAATCTACATGCTAACAGCCAGAGACCTCATCTAGAAGTCTGGCTCTGCTGACCTCCAGCGAAGCATTTTCCACATTATACCTGCCTAACTCTCATGGATATAAATAGTTAAGAATCCACATAATAATAAGAACATATTAATAAAATATAAACCAAACACACAAACTTTTGACAAGTACAAAAACACTATGAGCGCAATTAATGAGGAACGCTTCGTGGAAGAAATCAGCTTTGAAGAAGATAGTGCGGGCAGATTCTACACAATACACTGCGTATAAAAGATACACTGGAGTCTTAATTTTTAACTTCAAATCTGACTTCCTTCAAACTTAAGCCTATAATTCAAAATTTTCTTTCAATCTTTGAAGGCGTAGGTCCTGTCTCCCAGCAGTCTCCTACAAGGATGTGTTATCAAGCTGAGAAAATGTGCATTCCTGGCTGAAGGACACTCCCAGAAAACAGAAGTAGAGGGATAGAAGATGCAGGAAATCTTCTCATGCTCCCTCTAAGGGGATTCCTAACTGTGGTCCAGAGATGAATAATACTATGAGCTAACTCAATGGGAATCTCAACTTTCTTTTTTTTTTTTCCTTTATTAATTTATTCTTGTTACATCTCAATGGTTATCCCATCCCTTGTATCCTCCCATTCTTCCCTCCCTCCCATTTTCCCCTTATTCCCCTCCCCTATGACTGTTCCTGAGGGGGATTACCTCCCCCTGTATATGTTCATAGGGTATCAAGTCTCTTCTTGGTAACCTGCTGTCCTTCCTCAACTTTCAAGTGTGTGTGTGTACGCGCTCGCGCACATGTATATATGTGTGTGTATGTGTGTGCATATGTATGCACACACATATTTATTTATATGTATGTAAAATAAGGTCTCATGGAGCCCACCTAGCCTGGAACTTAATATGTAGCTGACAATGACCTTGAGCTCATAACCCCTCTTAACTCCCCAATCCATACTCAGGCATTACAGGCCTGTGCCACCCACTCCACTCAGCGTCCTCGCTATTTTTAATTGCATCTATTTTTCTTGAAAAACAAAAGTTCTAAAATAGATGATAATATCAATAAAAATAATAATTCTTTGTTGAGCTACATCTGGAGTTAATGGGAATATATTTTAGAGATAGCATATGGATGCATTTATCTAGCTTTAACCACCTCATCAACGAATATTATTTTTTTAAAAGATGCCTCATAAAGATGTATGAATAGATAGACCTATGATTATTCAAAAAAATTGTACAAATCAAAATAAGTTTGCCAGAGCAATTTAAAATAATTAACCTTTGACAAACCTCCCTCTCTGGTAATGAAACAGTAACTATATGAATAAAAGATAAGTCCTGACATTCAATGAATTATAATATTCATCCCATAAATTCCTTGATATAATAGCTCTATAGTCTACATTTTTATAACACTAAAATGTCCCAAATGCCAAAAACTCATTCATTTCTCGTGTTTGGTTTGTGGATAGCCTGGGTGATTTAAAAAAATTTTTTTCTTCTTCAGATATCTTTCAATTAGTGTGCATTATTATTCTCCTTCACCCCACCAAAAAAATAGTTCCTGTCAGCCATTCAAGCATCTGTGTAGTACATATACATAGTAAAATTAAGACTTGTGCTGACTGTCCTATAGCTTATGAAAATAAGTGAACACTGGCGTGATTTGCGCATGGGAGCTGCCTTCAATGTGGCATTGTCATCTGGCTCATTGTCACATTTGAGAACACAGTGGCCAACGGTGCATTCTTCAGACAAACTGCTGCACTCTCACCACTTTTTTTCTCTACTTCCTTGAGATAACAACATATATTTAGCCTCATAGAGATGCTGAGCAACCACGGAGTAAAAGACCAAGCTTTGTGAAGGCTCTTTGGCATGACCAAGGCTAAGGTATGCCGAGAGAGCATTGGTCCAAACTCTATTGCAATTGTATGCATTCCTGGCTACCCATTTTGCCCATAAAATAAAGAAATTGTTAATCATCTAGGGGTGGCCATTTGGTTTCTTTTAACTCTTCCAAGGCATTTGGTAGGGTCTTGGGAACAAAACAGACCATGAAAGGTGCAGTAATTTTCAGTTCAATGCCTTCCAAATTCATTATTTACAGCAGAATGTACCTCAACCCACACATTGTTCAACACTTCATCATATTTGATCTTTTAATCATGATCTGGATTCAATGACACCATAATAAAATCAGACATGTTTACTGACTACCTGCTATGTATTAGATATTGGGTCGAATTCTACAAAAAATATCTTTAATTTTGTCACAACTCACAAGTTCAATTCTAGTGTTAGTTTTACTTCGCCTAAGGAAATTGAGGACAAGTCTCTGTGTTTTGTCCCTTTCATCACTGAGTTTCCTTAGATAAGCTGTGACCTCTAGCTACTTGTCCGTCCACAGAACATCCTCAGAAATGGTTATCTCCGAGTCATGACTCACTTCATTACAGCATGTCACAGTTGCATCTGTGTAAGTTGGCAATGGTGGTTTTAGAGCTGGCTCACTGGTTCCCCTTCCACAGTCACAGGGGCATCTGAGTGGGCACCTGCTAATCCCAGACCTCAAAAGTGGTCCCCACAGAACTGCACTCGAAGGCATCTGGGGTACCATCTCTTAGACTTCAAGTATCTTTTGTTTATACTGTGTGTGTGTATGTGTGTTGTTTAAATACAGATGAAAAAGCAAGAAAAGATTCATAAAAAATAAAAATGATCAGTAAGCTATACCCAAAAGCTTTCTTTCTTCCTTTTTTGTTTCTTTGGTTTTTTGTTTTGTTTTGTTTTTTTGTTGTTTATTTTTTTGGAGACAGGGTTTCTCTGTGTAGTCTTGGCTGTCCTGGACTTGCTTTGTAGAGCCTGCCTCTGCCTCCCCCAGTGCTGTGATTACAGGCATGAGCCACCTCATACAGCTAAGCATTATTTTTTAATCTGAGCCACATGATAGTATTTGGGTTTTGGAGTTGGTTACACATCACTGAAGAAGCCCAGAGTGACTTTTTTTCTTCTGTGGTTCTACCTAAAGCTCTTCTTTCCATTTCTTCAGGTAATTTTTTCAGAAGTCATTGGAGAATCACAAATGCCCACACAAGGGTAGAGGGCATAGAGTTGGTGAAAGGACCTCTGGACCTGCTGGTGATGAAATGGGCTGCTATGGGCTGGGTATTAACATCCATAAAATGTCTTCAAAGGAGATGTTGCTCTTACCCAACCTTCGCTTTTCAGCTGGACCTCAGAAGGATTAAGAACCTTGTCAGGTGTTTTGCATGACCTGTTAGTAGGTGAGCCTGAAGTCTGAATCCCCATCTTGTCAGGTGTTTTGCATGGCCTGTTAGTAGGTGAGCCTGAAGTCTGAATCCCCATCTTCTCCTTTAGCATCAGTGCAGTTCAAAGTTTGTCTATCTGTATGTTAGGAGCTAAGCACATTTGCTGCTTACCATAAACTTTGATTTGAGGAGGTTTAAAAAAAAATTCACATTTTAACTCATGGAAGTTGTAGTTCCCTTTCACTTACGGCATGCTTACCCTTCTCTCAAGCTTCACAACTTTGTTTCCCTTTTTAGTAAACTACAAGACATTGTACTGGGATGGGATTAGAAAGACAGTCCAGGTTGTAGTAATAGTACTCAGTACAAGGTAGCCCGACATTTAATGAGGACTTTAGATTTTACATTATTGGTGATGGTGGTAGTTGATGGGAGCCTAACATAAAATTCTTATTACAGCAAATTCTCGTAGTTTTTAATGTAGAACAGAGTAGAAAAACATATTTGGTATCATAACACAGCATATAAATTACATGCATACATACAAATATGTACATGTATACATGTAGATATAACCGTTACAGGAATATTATGTAAAATACGACTCTATTAAATGTGTAAGTGCCATAAATATACCATATTGCCTGTACTACTTTATTTTAATGTTTTCAAAGGAGATCAGAGACTCAAATCAAAACAATTTAGGTGAAATCTTTCACTTTATTCCTTAATTTTGCTTGGAAAAATACAGAAAGGCCAGTTGCCAGTGACCTGTGTCTGGATTAACTCTTGATTTCCAGCTGAGTGACTGGCTATTTGAATGTTAAGGGAACAGTAGAAAAGTCCTCTTTTCATTTCTTTTTCACTGACACTTGTGACCTTGAGGAATGATGCCATGTCCCTGAACCTGCATTGCACAAAGGGCTGGATCTCTGTGGCTCTCCTGATCTCTTTCTGCTTTGAAGGTCTGTGATTTCACATTTTTTTTTCATCTGGTGCCAGAACACTGGTGAAATCGATCTCTGTCCATATATTCTCTGCAAGAACTAAACACTTCTAGAACAATGAATGGGTTTGTGTTGCTCAAGAAGTTTCTCTGAAATGTTGACAGAAGAGAAAGTGAACATTAGAAACACTTTGTTTTGCACTTTGTTTCTACTGTTTCCATGGTGACGGTTTTAGCAAATAGAGCCACATTACTGCTGTTTTTAGAATTCTCCTGGTTTTGTAGCAGCTTTAATTTGTTTAATGAATGTATTCTTATGCTCCTTTTGGTTTGGAGAGGCATAGCCATTGTTGGCTTTATGGAAGCCCAGGGAGATAGAAGTCTAGGTTTTCATTTTCAGAACCTTTTAGTTGTAGGGTCTCTATTGGTGACAGAAGCTGCCTTGCCACCGGCAAGGTCTTTTATGTGTGCCTCACAAAGGCACAGGGTGGCCTTCAGCTAAGGCTAGTGAAAGGAAGTTGGTAACAGCCTGGAGTGGGACCAACTTTTTTTGTAGTAGCCCAGTTGCCAAGAAAACGAGTCGCTTCTGACTTTTCGCCATTTGTAGCTGTGTGAAGAGAAGACCCAGTCCTTGCCCTAGTCTGTGATAGAATGCCTTGGCAGAGAACATTTAGAGACAAGGAGACAGGCTGCGGAACGCAGGAGTAGGTGAGAGCTTAGGGAGCTTTGTCTTTTCTGACCAATAGGAGCTCAACTAAAGTTTAATATGACGCAACTGTATTATGGTTGGAATCTTTACATAGATGGGGCCAGTGTGCACCCTCAGCACTGAGAAACACATGTGGACTTGGAATTCCATTCGGGCACTAGATACACAAGATAATGCCACTGGCCAAGGCCATCCGTACATTTGCCAAAGGGATTTGGACAGCTCTTTGACTAAGGCTTCCCTTCCGTTAGATGGCCATTAAATAGTGGGAATGACTTGCAAAAAGTCTCCTAAAATGTGAGCCATTGAAACATTTGTAACCAGATTGAGTGTGCCTGACAAAAGAGTGCTTCACTTCTGATTAATATTTTCTCTTTTTTTTTCTATTATAGCTTTTATAATAAGTGTAGAAAACTGGTGAAATTCAGAAAAGCACTATTTTTAAAAAGGCGAAGATCTAATAAAGTAAAGTCATAATCCCATGAGGAGAGGATGAGCTTTTGTTAGCATTGTGGTGCTGTCTTTCCCAAAATGTTGACTTAGTCTGAAATTTAGTTCTCTGCGGTAGGACAGAAGTTATTTGATGTTAATAAATGTGACTTTCTTATCATCTGTTCTATGGGACTTGACCTAGTTTGTGGGCTTCCCTGAAAGCATTTTGTAAATCAACTCTACTTTGTCTATCTAAAGCTGGTTTTGGACTAAGGAAAATAAGTGATTTTTTTGTTGAGGTTGGGGGAGGGGACTGAGTCTTCAAGTCATACTAAATCCAACAGGATAGGTAGCAGGTGTGTGTGTGTGTGTGTGTGTGTGTGTGTGTGTGTGTGTGTGTAAGAGAGAAGGAGGAGAGGGAGGGAGAGAGAGAGAGACAGAGAGACACACACAGAGAGAGAGAGAGAGAGAGAGAGAGAGAGAGAGAGAGAGAGAGAGTATTGTGTGTGATGTAATTCCTGGTAGCTTAAATATGAGTTCTGGAAATCTGGGCTAGAGATGGTAAAGTGGTAAAGGAGCTGGGGGAGGGTGAATAGGGGCGGGGAAAGATAAAGAGGACAAGGTGGTTAGCTTTCATTTGCAAGCGTGATACCCGCTGCTTTGTTTATGGATTTGATGCTATTCATACAGTCTTTGCAATATTAATTTTTAATTTATGATGCTCATTAGGAGACACTTAAAAGAGAACAATTATCATTTATCTTGATATATTATTTACTAGGACTGCCTGTCATGGTTAGAAGCCCATGATTAGTGAAGGGAGGGGGGAGGATAAAGTAGAGCTTCCAAAAGGTGCTGGGGTAAAAGGATCGAAGCTTAAGGAGCAGTTGTCGGAACCTAAAACCCAAAGTTCTGATGTCGAAGCAAAAGCCACACAATCTCTAATCAAGACTCAGGAGGCCCCTCTAAGACAAGCCTGGAATAGTACTTAATGAACCTGCAGCATCATATTAATGAGATGCTCGGTAAGGCTATCAGCTCATCAATTATTCATCCAGCTGCATTCCTGATACTTTGCTACCGTCCTCCTCTTTCTGCGTTGGTGTGATTACTTTTTTAACCCTCCATTTCCTCACTTGGAGTGTAAACAAAGCCTTCTGTTCCTTCCTTCTCTTTTGTTGTGGTCAAAGGCAGTCTCCTCTCACTAGCCAAGCAGGATGTCAAACTTGATAACGGAAGTCGGCTTTTTGGGGGGGAAATCGTAGCTTCTGAGGGTGTCAGAGAGTAAGGGTACCCTGACTTGTGCTTTTAATGCTGAAGGTTGTCTTTACATTAAAGATAATGGACCGTGCTGTAATTGCCTGTTTATAAACGACTCTTCCCTACTAAACTGTGAATTCCTAGAAGATGGTACACACCAAATGGGTGAGTGAAGGAGTAAATGAAGGGAATGGGTGGATCTGAGGACTGAGTCACGGCTATTGCTGAGTCATGGCTATTGCTGAGTCATGGCTATTGCTGAGTCATGGCTATTGCTGAGTCATGGCTATTGCTTAGTCTTATCTACGTTGAAGGCTTTGAAGTGGAGGCCTCAGCGTTACCCACAGGTCTCCAAACGAAATCAAGTAGGTTCCCATAGGAAACCAACTAAAACAGCTAAAAACATTTGTGAGCTAGGGTCACGTAGATGAAGACGTAACTGCAGGTCTGATGCGTGACACACAGCTCTGGATGGCACCCCCGTAGCAAATAGGTTTATTTTACATACTCACGTAGAACTTAGAGCCAGCCGCATCCTGAAATCATGCACAGCTTTAGGGACAAATTTACAATGAATACAAGTATGAGGAACGTTTCAGTGTGTTTTCCAGATACAGAGTGGAGTTTCAGGATGCATAAGCTTTGGAGTAGGGAACAGGGGGGGCTTGCTCTGAGATGACGGGTGGCTTGCTCACTCAAGGTCAACAAGAAAACGGCGTTCTGTCCCTCAGGAAGTGCTGCAACAGGGGGTGTAGTACTGACCCACACTGACTGTCTCTGTGTAGGAAGATGGCAGGGAGACCCAGGGCTGGAAATATGTTCTTATTTGTGTCCTAGATAGGCAGGAATGCGGGCAGCAGAGTTATTACAGTCTGAAAGGCCGACTGACAAGTTAGACCGTGACATCCCCTACACAGTATGACTATTCAAGCAGAGACCAGAACGAAGAGTTTTAGCTTTCTTAGGAAGGGAACTCTAGGCAAAGAGAAGGAAATGTGGATGTGCACAGGTATTCGTTAGCTTTGGCTGAGTAGAACACAAAGCCAGGGACAAGTGGCTACCCTCTCAGATGCTTCAAATGCGTGGAATTTGCAGAAACCTAAAAGCCGCTCTGTAGGCCTTCTGCCTACTAATGGCCACTGCCAGTGACTCATGCTGAGCATGAGTGGAGGCGGCCTGAGGTAGCTGTTATAGTTCCTTGGGACTCTTGGATGGGCAGAGATGCTTGAGGCCCTCAGACTGGTTGCTTACAGATGACACAAACACTGTACTGTTTATTCTATGCCTTCATCCTAAAACGTAGTTTTCCCTCATTGTATCTCTGAAATCAGAACCTGCTTTCTCATGAATGTTTGATGCTCACTTTTGGACAAGCGGCAGTGGTAGTGGCTGTCACTGCCTGCATGTGATGGATCCTGGTCACAGCTGTACATGCTCTTGTGACTTCGGTGGAGGGATCCACGCAGTACCATTTACACTGGGTTGTTTCCCTGCAATACAGCTAAACAAACACATGGCGATTTGTTACCGAAGCGAAACTGTTACTGCAGGGAAGAGAGGCAAGGAAGCAGGAAAACGCCCGTGGAGTGCGATGCTGATGAAACACGACCTGTGAGAGAAGGGACAGCAATCAATGCTCTGAATCAAGGAAGATGTCCTCGGACAGACAGACAAGCAGCTCTGAAGATAGTGAGCACCCCAAGGAAAGGTTGAAGTTGTCTTATTTATATTTCTTATTAGTATAAAAATAACGACATGCCTTTTGGTGGACAGTGCTCGATCCCTGTCACCTCCTGTGTGTGTCCCAGTGGAGGACACATAAGGAACCATGTCTTTGCACTCCATTTGAAGTTTTTCCCCATTTGAGTCTTATGGTTAAAAAAAAAAATTGAGTTCATTTTCAAAATTTTAATCCTTATAGTTGTAGTTTGGATCATATTACAAAAGAGCTAGCTCAGGACTGATTTGCCCTTCCTTGCCTAGTAAGTTCTCTCTGATCTCAACTTAACTCATCCTGTTGTTTGATGGAAGCAAATCGCTGAAGCTGGAGGTAGTTTACACTCAGGCAGTTGACACCACACTCCAGGTCCTGTGTCCCCCTCTCAAATGTGAGCACCAGGAGGATCTCCTAGGACCGGAGGCCGTGGGGTTTCCTGCATTCGCTGTTGTATCTGCACTACCCTTAAACCGACTGTGTGTGTTTTAAAATACGACACAGCCTTGGGGGTGGTTTGAAATGTCACCCTTAGGCTTAGGCATTTGAACACTTGTTCTCAGTGGCACCGTTCGGATGGCTTATGAGGACACGAAGCCTTGCTGGAGCAAGTATGTCAGAGGCCGCGCTTGGGGTGTTCGAAGCCTCCCCCCCTCCCCCACTCCTCTCTCCTTTGTGCCTGGGGTTGAGACGTGACTGGCCAGCATCCTGTTCCCACTGGTGTGCCATGCCCTCCCGCCATGATGTTGTTACTCTCTTATTCCTCTGCAATCACAGCCAAAATAAACTCTTTCTTCCATAAGTTGCTTTTAGTCATGATGTTTTACCACAGCAAGGAAGAGTAACTCATAGATGTCTCACTATTCCTTGGAGGTGTATGTGTGTGTGTGTGTGTGTGTGTGTGTGTGTGTGTGTGTGTGTGTATGTGTGTGTGTGTGTGTTTGTGTGTGGTATGTGGGGGGCTAGTTTTAGACTAGCGCTGGCCTCTCCCCACCATAGAAGTCTGGGTAACAATGAAATTTGGAAGTGTAAAACAATTTTAGGGAAAAAAAATCACACTGGGGGTGATTGTAATGGGAGTTAGTTTAATTCTTTCTCATTGCAGATGAAGAGGCTCAATTCAAAGAAAGGAAACCGAGCGTTTCTTAACTTCCTGTTTAATAATTAGTCCTTCTGAGCAAACATTGTATCCTAACATCACCACTCCATAACCCAGCAAGGCACAGTTTCACATGAAAATGTATGTACGTTGGCTATGTATAAAAACCACAAATCTTTGTTCTCTCATCAGTGATGATATTTAGTAAGACTTTTTCCTAATTAGGAACTTAAATTTGAGTTTAAAAGTACAATCTTATTTCCCAGAAGCATTTTTAAATTTGATTTAAGTGTGTGTGTGTGTGTGTGTGTGTGTGTGTGTGCATGTGCCCACATATGTGCACATGTCCCATAGTAGGCTGTGAGTAGGAAGGTCAGAGGGGAAGTTTTGGTAGTTAGCCTCTGACCTTTCCACTGTGGGATTTGGGAAGGCTTGGTGGCTGGTAGTTTTATCCACTGAGTTGTCTTGCATGCTCCTAGAAGTTTTAATACCAAGTAACTCTAATCCTATTTGTTTTCACCCTTCACCATATTTATTGTAGTGTTTCCAGTTTCCAAATGCAAAGCTGAAAAATTGCTGCCACCTCTCTTGGATTTAAAAGGACACCATGAATCACCAGCACTCTATCAAGAAAGGAAATGTTGGCAGAAAGTGATAGGAAATAGCTTTCTCCCTCTCTGCCTATTCGCATCAAGGAATTAGCAACGTATGTTTGATGCTTATTAAACTAGAAAATACATTTACTGAGTGTGAACATTTAAGGGATATGAAAACAAAAGCAGAGATAGCTGGCCAATATGTTTATTGCACAACAGAAAGTAATCTGCACTGTGCAGTTTCAAGTTTGTCAGTAGATAAAAATTCAAACCACATACTTAGAGGAATATATTTATGATATATTGTGTGATCTCTCTCTCTCTCTCTCTCTCTCTCTCTCTCTCTCTCTCTCTCTCTCTCTGTGTGTGTGTGTGTGTGTGTGTGTGTGCATGTGCCCACATATGTGCTCTCTCTCTCTCTCTCTCTCTCTCTCTGTCTCTCTCTCTCTTTCTCTCTCTCTCTCTCTCTCTCTCTGTCTCTCTCTCTCTCTCTCACACACACACACACAGGGAGAGTGAGAGTGAGAGAGAGAGAGAGAGAGAGAGAGAGAGAGAGAGAGAGAGAGAGAGAGAGAGAGCATCTCCTATAATTTGTATGCACACATAGGCATGCACTTCTATTGAATTAATATATAACATATGATTTTCCCCCTAATGTATGATCTTAAAACCTGAAAAGTTCATTTTCCAGTATTTCCACCAAGCCCAAAGTTATCTATTTTCTATGTAGAACTTTCATATTTCATCAGACAATTTTTCAGTTGTTTTCAAAATTAATTTCAGCTAGCCTGTGTATTTTATCTAGAGAAAACATAGAGAATTTTTTCAAATAGAGATTATGAAAGTTAAAAAAAGAATTTAAGAAGATTCTAAACTAAAAAAGAAATTGAAAACAAAAAAGAAGAAATTACTTCCTGAAATCCAATAAAGGGGTCATGATATAATCTAAGGGCCTTTTAAAAGCACATTTCAAAATTGCTGCCTGGAAAGAGGACTCATGGTGGATATGTAAGCCTATGGCTGGATCACTGCAAAAGGAAATGATTTGTAAATTAAAAGCTGCCTCTCGACAGTCTACAGAGCAATGCTATCAGAATCAGGCATCATTTTTTTTTCTTTTTTTACCATTGACCATGTGTGGACTTTCATTCAGAACATAAATACTTTCTTTAAATGACTGTTTTACAACACAAAAAGGCTTTCTTCTTCCTATATTTTTGTTCAATATTTGTGTTATTGTCTTAACAGATTGGTAAAATAGTTCTAAGCCCAGAGCAAAGAGTGTTGGGCTGCAGAATGGTTCCAAGAGTAGAGGGAGAAATTGCAGCATCCAATTCCTCCACTGCTTTCTGGGCACCCCACAAAGCCACTGTCTGGGTTGGGTTGGGAGAATGGTCTGGTCTGCTCTGTTTGTTTACCTTACATGATAAACTGTGTGTGTGTGTGTGTGTGTGTGTGTGTGTGTGTGTGTGTGTGTGCGTGCGCGCACATGCGTGTGTGTTTTGGGGGGGATCTTGATTATTAATGAGCATAGAAACTAGGTAGTAGGTCTTAAAAATAAACTTGTTTAAAAAAATCAAAATAATTTAAAATTTATTTCCACAAAAAGTCCTATTCTTGCTTCAATTACCAGCACATACAAATCAACTCTGTAGACTCTATGTTCAGTGACTGACAGGGCATCACATTTTCAAAATGCCATTTGTGATCACCGCCTTCAGTACAGCAGGACGTTGGAGCTGAGTGTCCATGCTGGTTTTCTCCGCATTGCCCTTATGTCTTAGTCATTTAAGGAACAAAGCTTTTGAGTAACGGTATTACTCTTGCCTCTGATTCTTTTTTTCTTATAAAATTTAGTTTTCAGGTCAGCTTCTAAAGGGGAAATTCAATCAGGAGATGCACTGTTGAAGAGGGCACATGCTACTCTTAATATTAGCCTCTTTTAATCTGGGTAAGGCCATCCAACTTTCTGATTTTTGCCTAGGGAGAACTTTCCCCTTATTTTTAAAGCATATCCTTTCGACTCATTGGCTAGTAATTGACTTTGTCCTTTTTTCATTTATTTCCCTGTCTGCTGGTTGTAGCATCTTCTCCCTGGAGTCTCAGGTTAGAAGTTTTCCCTTTTGTGAAACCATGACAGGTGCCTAATTGAATGATGAATGTCCCTTTATTACTCTGTAATTGAACTGCCAGCTTTTTGATTGGTGTGCAGAGATGCCCCCCATCCCCATCAGGCTCAGCAGGGGCCTTGGTAGTTGGCAGTCTGGTCCTATACTCCATCTGTCTAATTCCATCTAGTCCCCATTTACTTTTGGGGAGTGGTACAGAGGTAAGCAGTGAGGGGGAGGGAATCATAATAAATTATGCTAATTTGATATGGCTCTGACAATGAGAAGATCGCATTGTTCCATGTATCTTGTGGGTAAATGCTTCAAGGCATTTTGTCGTCACGGGTTCCTAATCTGACAGGCCCGGGATGAAGATTAATGGTCCTCACCTGAGTGACAGAACTGGGGATTGTGGGGAAGAGCGGGTCATTCATCATACTCTGACAGGTGTCATTCAATCCGACAGCGGCTCTATCGTCACCTAGCTAGCAGTTCCATTTTTCTGCCAGTTAAGCAAGGAGTTTAATAACATCCCCAGAATTAAAACTCACTCTTTGTAGCAGCTCTGACAGCTGAGAATAAGAAAATCAATTCTTCACATGGTACAGCCGTCAACTGACTGGAGCTTTGGCTCTTCGTCTGGTCTTTGGGCAAGCAAGAAGACTTTTGTGAGACGTCATTTGCCAAAAATGTACTCATGGTGCTAACTTTGATATTGTGCTTATTGTAGGTACATTAGAGGTACAGGCGGGTCATACTCATTGGTGGCTTTCCTCCCAGCCCGCCAAAACACATCCCCACACTAGCTGGGTCTCTCCTACTTTATCCTCATTAGCACTGTTTACTGCTTCTCTCTTCATTAATATTGATCCCCTCCCCAACGAGCAGAAACAATAAGGCAGACACTAATTTGAGACATTTGGTTTCATTAAACTGTTTTGACTTCAGGTATCAGGGATCTTCAAAGGCAGAGAATATGATTCACGGGCTGAGAATGGGAAGTGCGCTTTCGTGTTTTGGCGTTGTCTTGGTGAATAACACTCTGGGTTGGTAGAGGTGATAGATTAAGAAACACGGCGTTGGATCCCTGTACTCTCCTCCTCCTGTGGGTTCTATTTGCCCACCATCACAAATAATAAGAATATAGTTTCTGCCTCTGTCACTAAGGAACCTGGATACCATGTAAGCATGTAGTCTGCCATGATGTAAACAAATCCCAAACTAGCTCCATGGAGAAAAAAAGGCTACAAGAATGTACCCCGAGGCATCCCATTGAGTGAAGCATTCTGTGACCTTCTAGCTTACATCAGCCTCCAGTGACCGTAACTCTATGCAAACTTTCTTAGACATTTCAATATCAGATGATAGAACAACAACAACAACAACAACAAAACATGTGTTTGCTGGTCACTGCACAAATTTCTGGGTCATGGAATTGTGGCCAAGTGAAGTTGTTTTAGTTCAAAGGCATTACATCTAGCGTGGCTTGTTATAGCCAATCGATAGCTGCGGCAGTGACTGGGATGACGGGGCAAGACAACACCAGGAGGTAGCTACAATGATGAAAGTGAGATGATGTTGATGAGATAGGTACAGTTACATCGATCACTGCTTCCCTACAATGCAGATGCAGAAATAGTTCGTTTTGCCTAACAGCATTGTCCTATTCCTAAAACTCCCTGGATTCAGTGCTTTTTACCTCCTATTTCTTTCTTCTCTTTCTGCAGACCCTTTCTTGTGTATACACCAGAATAGCTTTTTTTGGACATTTTCTTGGAGAACGTATTATTGCCTAATGAAGAACCATGACATTACACCTATACCTGATAGCTATATCTTTCCCGTTATATATGGCCATACTCGAAGGAAACATCCTTGAAAAATAAATCCATGGCACAAAACCGAACATGGTCAAATAATTCAGTGCCTAATATACATTGGTTAAATCACCCAAGTCAGTAGGCAGATTCACAGAGTTCCCAGATCAACAACAATCATGACAGCTGAAGACTTTGGTAGTCTAATGGAGACCTCCTGGCACTTCACTCTGTCTCAGAGATACACAAGGGAGTATACAAACCTCTTCACTCCAGAGTGCTGTGCCAGCCCCCACTATGAAGGCAGGTTGTGGGATGCAGGGTGCCCCCCATGTGGCTCAGAACAGCGCTCCCTGGTCTGTGGGACTGGAGGTGGCAGCAGTGGCCCGCACAGTCTAGCTTTGAAGTGTATGTGCTAGGCCAATGGCTTTTAAAACTCCAGTAGGGTTCCCCGGACTCGGAGACACGAAGAATTAAATGGCAAAACAATAAAAAACAACTAATGAACCTTGGCAATTTGTCTATTTGTTTATTATTATATATTCCCTGATTCCTGCAAGGACTTTCAAGAAGGTGAACAGACAGTATCTTTCGTAGAATCTGTGCTCAACATCACCATCCCACCAATCAGTGCAGGCTGGTTTTTCCCGGAAGCAAGTGGAGTGGAGGAAATGTGAAGAAAGGCTCATCAACAATAAATCCAAGTCTTACTGACCCTACAGTTTTATAGGAATTGGCAAAACCACTCAGGAAATGGGAATGGTTTTCAGAGATGCCTCCCTAACCCCCGTTTCTGATAGTGTAAGCTGGAGCTGTTCCGTCTCCGAACCTCACATTTATGGCGAGAGGAATGGAAGACGAATTTTGTGTTGCTCTCTTACATGGAGCTGCTGGGGCTCATCAGCTCCAGCGTGTTGTGTTGTGGACCTCTTGCGTGTAGGCAGGACACAGAAGTCTGCAACAGTGTGCTATTGGTCGGCATTATGATTAGAACTGCTCAAGCTATGAATCTTGGAACCAGGTTGGGGCTTGAGCTAATGCGTGGGGAAAAAAACCCTAAGCATGAATTGAGGCCAGTGCTGATAAACCTGCTCTTAAGGATAGAGTTCCTTCGGCTGGCAGCTGTTTGTTCTGTGTTCCTTCAGCGGGTCAGACAGAGGCTGCTCCTAGTCTGCCGCTACCTGAAATGTATACCTTGGTCTCTGGATTGTTTACCTAGCAGTATTTAGGCTGGTGAATCCCTCTCACCTAATTTTGCTTTCCTTATATATTCATTTGGTGTCATAGGCAAGATTTCACTGTCAAAGCCGTATCGCTTGTGATTTCCAGCCATGTGAAAAACGTTACCTTTTTTTTTCATTTGCTGAGCAAACATGTTATCTGATCTTATCTTTCTGTGAGATGCTAGTGGTTTCTGCTCAGTAACTCAGTTTATCTTTTTTTTTTTTGAAAGTGCTGTGTCTGAGCATCTTCAATCACTTTAAATACTTTGATCAGGATATTTTGTTTACTTTACACATAAAATATTTTGTCAACAAGATGAAGCCCATATGAAAAGGAATAAAAGAAAAAAGAATTGATGTACAGAAAGGAATTAGAGAAAGCAATATGGCGAACTATTGGTGCTACCTGTAATTCTCAGAAAGTCTACCTGTTAACCAGACAGTGAGTCAGTGGTTTTCTATCTAGGGCTTGATAGACAAGACAGCTTCTTGCTGCATCAATCAGGCTCCACTGCACTGCCTTAGCGAGTCCCTTTGTTCTGATTCCCAGCACTCTGTAGACCTGCTTATTTATTATTTTTGCTTCCTTGTATCTTCTTACCATGCATCTTTTTTATCTTAGTGGAGTGCCATCCTCAAATTGTCCAAGACTAATAATATTTTCTTTATTTAAGTATTAGGCTATTCTTAACAGAGCCACATCATCTTGACTTTAAATAAATTTCAACAGTGATTACAAAAGAACAACCGAAGATGGTAACACAACCAAAATTTACCTTACCTCTGCTGTCTTTAAGGACTGTTAGAATTAATCTAGTCCCCTAGACCTCTGAGAAATAACCTCGGAAAGAGCTGAGATGGAAATACAACGTAAGGGGCAGCTAGTTCTTTAAAAAGTAGTTGTATAAAAAGCAATGTGTTATTGGAGCAGAAAGAGGGGCCGCTGCAACTGCTCTGAGCTTTTCAAATCCACAAGTCCATGATATATAGAGCTGTAGAAAATGCCTGAGTCTTGGGAAGAAGAAAAGGATTCTCTAGGTTCATGGCATCATTATAAGCAGCTTAACCCCATGGTTAGCATGAAGAAGTGGGACAGATAATGAGCATGACCATAGAATTTGCAGTTAACACCAGGGAATGGGGTGGTTAGTAAGAATCACCTCACCATACAACTTTTATTGTAACAATTTACACAACAAGCCTTTTACTTTTTAAAACAACTCGCATAAAAACAAATACCTAGAAGTTAGGACCTCGGGCTTATTATGTAGTTCATATAATCCACCAAGAGGCATCCACCCAAGAGCCTAAGACATGACCCTCTGTGGCTAACAGCATGGCTGTGATGTCCTACCACCACTGCCTCTGTCAGGACTCCTACAGTGTTTAACTGCATGCTGGCCTTCACACTCATATGTCTGGTAAGGCTGAGCATCTCCTGAGGCAGAACCACCTGCACTGTAAGCCAGTGATTGGATCGCATCTCAGCAGCTCCCCTTCCTCCTAATTCACTTTTACTACTGCACTTCAACACTAGTATAATTAGGATATCTTGACTTTGAAGTAAGTGGTGGGACTGCAAAGATTCATTACATCAGTCTTTCCACTGAGCCAGAGAAGCAAGAATTAATTACTAAAACAAATTATTAACTTCTGCTCTTTTAGCATTTTGAACGATCTGTGTAAAAATACACAGCATATAGGGTGATATTCTGACACAAAGCACGATGTATTAATTAATAGTTCAAAACCTAGTAGAGAGTTTGGCACAAAGCAGGTGTTTAAGAAGTGATTAGCAATAAATATTAATGAGCCAATTCATAATTTCAGTGGCTTATGGACTACTGACTGTAGGAGTCTATATAACACAGAAAAGGTGTGCTTAATGTCAAAAGAGCTGAAGCCACATGATTCTCATATATTGCATTGAATCTGGATCTTTTTTTTAAAAAAAAATGTAGCCAAGAACATGCCATTTAAATGATTAGGCTTTGCTTTTGATTGGCTTTGCACTGTTGTGGACTGAATCTAGGACTCTGAGCATGCTAAGACATACTCTACCATTAAGCCAAATCCCCAGTCCCTAAATGATATTTTTTGTTTATTTGTTTTTAATTGTTTAGATACAAGATTTGAGTAAATGGCAAAGGAGTCCAGATATAACTCATTCATACATGGTCAAGTAATTTTCAACAAGGCTGCATAGAGTCTACATTAGGACCTGGGTTCCATTTCCACCACCCACATGGTAGCTCACAAGTGGCTATAACTCCAGTTCCAGGGGATTTGAGACCCTCTTCTGCTTCCATTGCCGATCCGTACATGCGGTACACAGACCTGTATGCCGAGCAAACACTCGTACACAGAAAATAAAATGAAGGGGGGAAAATCAACTCAAGACAGAGTAAAATAAGATCTGAAGCCATAAAGCCTCCCAGGAAAACAAATTTTGTTGATGTTGGTCTTGCCAATGAGTTTTGAGCTATGACAGCAAAAGTACATATTAACAAAAGCAAAATTAGGTGAGTGGAACTAATTAAAGCAAATGTGTCTGGACAGCAAGGTAAACAGTGTACAACCTACAAGGCAAACTTTTGGGTAAGAGTTTGACGAAAGCTGCCTTTGTGTGACTTGCTGCAGGAAAAGAGTAAGAATGAGAAAAACAAAAGTCTATCCCAAATAAAGAAGGGAAAAAGAGCTTTGAAAATTCACAAAGGATGCCTGAAAAATACAGAGGAAAAAAATGGGTGGCACACTGAAAAGAATTAAGCCAAGGCAAACATGGCTTCATCCAGGAGCCTCCCTAGTGTAGGGAGGTGAAGGAGACAGTTTTCCAGGGAAAGGTAACTGTGCCCTCAGTGGCTAAAAACATATCATGTGAACTGAGAATAACCTTGGAGTTTGATAGTTCGGAGCCTGTAGTCTGCAGGTGAGACTACATCTGGCGCCATTCATTGCTGTGGAGCTCCAGAACTCTGGAGCTCCTCAGTCTACTGTCTCCTCACACTTGTTTCCCATTGGTTAATACTTTGGAGGGCCCAAAGTAGAAAGGCAAGTCTCCTGCCTGTACAGTTCTCAATGTCATGGCTGCTTTTCACACCTCCAATGCATGTAGGAGATAGCTCATTCCCTGGAACACTTACCTTCACTCTAGGTACAATCTGGGCAGTAGAGAGAACCTATCTACCACACGCTGCAAAGCTAAATATGGCCAAGCGACTCTCAGTTCACAAAGAAGGAATGCTTTTAAAGGAAAGACTCCATTTGAAGACATGATGACTCAACACAGGATCAACATCAAAAGAAAGTCATGAGTCTACAAGCTCAACTGACAACCCCCACCCCAGTCTCTGCACACACAAAGACAGTCTCCAGTTTTCAAGAAGCTGAGACTATGAGAGGAGAGAAAGATTTACAAAAGGAAGGAAGGGGGAATAAAAGAGCCCTATAGAGTTCATGTGACATCAAAGCAGAGGGAGGGGACCAGAAAAACGAGAGGAAGAGGAATAAGGAAGGACAGTAGGAGACAAATAAGGTCAAACTATAATGACATATAAGCATCAAAATAAAAATGTCACAATAATATATATTACTTAGCATATGTTTTTCTAAAACGACCCTAAAACAACCTACAGATTGGAAGACCACATTTCTCAACCTGAGATCCCATAAAGGGTTAGTATCTAAAATACAGAATGATTCCTGTAACTCAGTATTAACAATATGAATACAGTTTTAAAACACACAAAAGTGTGTGTGTGTGATACTTTATTGCCAAGCATGTCCTCTTTTATAGCTCATGCTTAAAATCTACTGACCGATCTCTTAACTCTAACTGGGTTCCACACTGGCTTTTCTGGGGAAGAATGGAAAGGCTTCCATTCTTTTCTGTGGTCAAGTTGAGAGTCCAGCTTTACTGGAGTGGAGGTACCTCAAAGATTGAGGTAGGGCTTCAGGTTGCGAGCAGAACTTTCAGAATATGTACCTGATAGCTTTGGGGCCCATTCCGGCTCAGTCTGAATCGTTATTTGACAGGATCTTGCCAGTGAAATGCTTCCCTTTACACACACACACACACACACACACACACACACACACACACACCGCATGCACACATGTCACACCATTCAGGAACAGTTAGCTGGAAGACTGAGGACTGGATACACAGATGTCAGGGAGGTCGAGGAACTGCAGTGTGAGTGTAGAGCTGAGCTGAGATCCCTTGTTAGTTATAACATTCTATAACTTTAATAATTATTAAGATGTCTGGATCTGGGCAATATCCCAACTTTGCCTAGCTGCTTTTCACTTCAGATTTTTATATGCGTTGATCGAATGCTAATTGTAATACTAATACTAATCCCTGCTCAGCCAGTGATGTTAGTGCTGGCAGTCAACTTGACGGCCCTGGACTCACTCATGGCATAAACCCAGACCCAGAGGGACTTTCTTGATTAGGTTACCTGAAGGGAGAAGGAACCCATAGACCCCCAAATGAAATGTGGATGGCCTTGATCCCAGACTGCATACAAGGAAAATAGTGAGCTGAGCTCAAACATCCATTGCCTTCTGCTTCTAGCTGTACATGGAGTATGAGCAACAGGCCCCAGCTCCTGCCAGGACTGCATTCTGTGATGGACGGCACCTTCAAACCGTGAGACAAAATGGCCCTTTCTTCCTTCTGTTGCTTTTTTTTTTTTCAGGTACATTATCATAGCAGTAGGAAAAGTAACTCAGTTAGCCAGCCTGCTCTTCCATTCCTTATCTTAGTAAATACGCTAGCACACAGATCTTATCTAAACCCAGTCACATTCTCATAGTTACCAAAATTAAGGAGACGACTTAATGTGTCTGGACAGCAAGGTGAACAGTCTACAACCTACATGGCTAGTATAGCATTTGTATAGTGGGTTTGCCTAGTAGCTGCTGTTTCTTCTGTAATTAATACTCTATTCTAGAAAATCTTAGCACAGTCACAATCATAGTCCTCAAGAAAACAACAAACACTAGCCAAGGTGTGGACAAAGGAGCCCTTATATGCAGCTGGTTCGAATATTCATTCTTCTGCTTGAAAAATCAATAGGGAAGAGCTTCAAAAACTAAAAGTAGAGATTCTTAAGACCATGCTTTACAACTCCTCAGAATCCCAAAGACTCCAAGCCAATGTATCACAAAGGTAATTTCACATCTGTGTTTATTGCAACATTTTTCTCAATAGCTAAGTCATAGAGCGAGCCTAGGCACCTGTTAACAAGAATGCATACAGAAAGTGTGGTGTGGATTCACAGTGGGAATTTTTTTCAGCCATAAAGAGGAATGAAGTTGTGCCATTCGAAGGAAAATAGGTGCAAGTGGAGGTAACCGCACTAAGCAACTTAAGTCAATCTCGTATGACAAATACTGTGTTTTCTTTCTTCTGTGAAGTCGAAATTTTTTTTTTTCTGAGACAGGGCTTCTCTGTGTAGCTCTGACTGTCTTGGACTCCCTTTGTAGAGCTATCTGGCTTTGAACTTACAGAGCTCCTCCTGCCTCTGCCTCTTGAGAGCTGGGATTAAAGGCTTGCGCCACCATGCCTGGCCATGAAGTCTAGATGTTACATAGATGTACATTATGTATTTACAGAGGACAGGAAAGCAGAAGGCAAGCTGTCTATTGGGGAGGGCAGTGCTAATTGTCAGGGGAAATGGAGAAAGTGGAGGAGGGGCTACAAAGGTGGTGAGCTGTCAACTGCTGACTTGCCAAACAATTTGAAGCTTAAATATTTTGTGCTGTGATTATAATTTTAAAGACATTAAAAAAACCCTTTGTGATAGTCCTCTAGGAACTTATGATGTATGTAAGTAATTATATCAAACTTTACTTTGTCTCCAGTCCAGAAAAAATGTTCTGCCTAAACCTTTGTTCCCTGGCATCTTTATATATGGTCCCATGTGTTTTTAAAAGCAAACGGTCTCAGTGCATTCCTGAGTATTATGCACAATCCAGCATGCTCTTTGGCAAGAGAGAATCTGTAGCATGAAAGACATTGTTTAATTTTTTGTGTGTTTGTGTTGTACAGTAGAGGAGCCAGAGCCTTGGCCGTAGTGGACAAATGCTCTACCACTGACTAAATTTCAAGCCTTAAATATCATTATTTCTTCAAAGCTGAAAACCCAAAGGAAAAAAAAAAAGGCCATTGAATCCTCATCAGGGTTGAAGTTATGAGAAAACAGGACTCAGGATATCCGACAGCCTGAGTAAGACGTAAGTCCCACAAAGACAAATCTGAAAGCTAAAGCTACAAGTGCTCAGGTGGTCATCTCTTGACCAGGTGGAAGAAAACATATGCCCAGTGATCGCCACAGCCCAGTCAGGCTGACAACACTGGTATGATGGTAGCCACTTTACAATGTGACATATGGCTTCCGGCCAGGGAAGCTCAAGTCAGCAGAACAGTGGGTAGGTGTGGGGTCAAGGTGATTGGTTCCCTCGAAGTTAGAGCTGTACCAAAGGTTGCCTTTGGCAGAAACTCCTGGCCCATCATTTCCTGAACAGTCTCACTTCCTCCAGCCCTCTAACGTGAATTTAGACCTTGGCACAGATTCTGCCGCACCGCTTTATCCTGCGTCATCACATTTTAACCTGGTGATAAACATCTGGCCTGAGAATTTTGTGATTTCCTCTATCAGTGCAGTTTATGGCCTGTGGGGAACCTGAGGGTGGTGCTGAGAGCTCATCGAAGCCATTGTCTGGATTCTCACCCAGCACCGGAGTGGATCGTGTTGTCATGGTGACCATAGAGGCAGTTTATTATGAAAAGCAAATGGTTCGTGCGTTGTGGTCACAGTTTGCCCAATGATATCTTCTTTAAACTGGGTCAGGGCTCTATGAGAGACATTGGATTGACTGCCATTATAACTAAACGTCTGAAGTTCCATTTCTGCTTGGTAAGATTTACAGAGAGATCTTCAGACTTTAACTTTATCTCAAGGAAGTCAGACACAGATCGTGAGTGGATCTATCTGAGGGAGGCTTAAGGCAGCTGCCTCCGTGACTGCCTCCAGCTGCTCAGTAATCAAGGTAGTCCCGTTTAGAGAGCGATGGTAGTGGAGGCTAACTGATTAGCCTAGTGCATTCCCACCTCAAGTTTCCTAAGAAAGCCATCAGTGGTCCCTAAGGCCAGTCCATTGAGGATGGTGTTACGATGGATGAAGTGCTTTCCCAGTGGACTGGAACACCAGTATGGGGACTTAATGCCTCGTGGACTACGGCCTCACTCCGGCTTCTCTGAGATCATCCCCAATGGTACTGATATCCTCTGAAATGTTCTTATAAAATGCTTGCCATGTCTCCTTGTGGCTCAGAAGCTGTCCTTGCTGAGGTAAAAAGAGATCACACATTGTTGTGTGGTATTTCCTGAAAACTGTTTTCACAGTAGTCTCTTGTTTATAAACTTCTCATAATTTGTGCCAGGTCGAAGGAGAGTGTGGGGGGCTTTTTTTAACCTCTGTTGGATTTTGGGGGATGGACAGTCTACCAAATCCATGTGGCTGTTTTATTTTAAAGGAATACTTGATGATCAGGCCTGGAGTCACGAGACACAAGCTCCTTTATCTCATGTTGCTTAATACTCAGATGCTGACGTTCTAGACCATTCTATTCTTTGAATAATATGATTGAGACCATGACATTGGGTGACAGCCATAGCAGAGGAATGCGATAATAGTACATTTTCTCCAAATGTTTATCAATGCTCCTGTATGACTGTGGGCCTTCACAGTAGGTTTTGAACTTTTCCAAATAGAACACACTCTTAAGAGATAAAATGCAAGCTACATAGATTATCTTAAATGTTTTGTAGCCATACTAAGAAAGTGAGAAGATCATGACTTGATGATGTATACCTTTAATCACAGCACTTAGGAAGCAGAGGTAGATAGATCCTGTGAGTTTGAGGCTGGTTTACGTACCCAGTTCTAGGCTATCTAGGGCTAGACAGTGAGACTCTGTCTCAAAAGTAAAAATAAAAATAATTTAAAAAAATTTAAATGTAATAGGAAATAGTAAAAATAACAGAACATTTTATCTAATACCATATACCTATTGTTTCAATGTTTACTACTATTTTAAAATTACTATTAAAAAGTTCCCATTTGTTTTTCATAGTATGTTTTAGAAATCCAGTATTCACAATATGTCTAACGTGGACTGGCTATATTTTATTGTTCAATAACCAGTAGCTGCAGCACAAATATAGGCCAAGTGATTCCTTTCGCTGCTGTCAAAATGTATTTTTATGCCAATGTACTTCTGAATGATCTTATATTACTTATAATATTTTATTATATGTTTTATATTGTGTACTGTTACAATATTATTTACAGTATTAGAGTATATATAATCCTCTCAATGCTGCAACAGAAACATTTACTAAGAATGAAAAATATTCACAGTTGTTAAATACACTTTTTAATTATTTCTGCCTAAATCATGCTACTTTCATTTTTTAGCTAAACTCAGAAGCATTATGTGTGAAATAAGAACACAATTTGTATAAGGTTAGGGAGCTTGGACCATGATTTAACTCTGTTTATTGTGGTTCTCCATGTCATAACTGTGTTCCTAATTTGTATTCACTCTAGTAAGACAAGACTATGGTTTCAATTTGGCTAGCTAACCAGAGCTTAAGATTTAGATAGAAAGAAAAAGAAAGCAGAGGAAATATACTCAATTATAGCATTTATAAAGTGGGAGGGCTAGACTAGAATCAGGCTCCCTGCATTTTTTTTTCTGTGTGTAGTCAGAGAACAAATATTCTAGACTTGTGGAGCTCATATTCTGTTTTTTTTCCTTTATTAATTTATTCTTGTTACATCTCAATGGTTATCCCATCCCTTGTATCCTCCCATTCTTCCCTCCCTCCCATTTTCCCCTTATTCCCCTCCCCTATGACTGTTCCTGAGGGGGATTACCTCCCCCTGTATATGCTCATAGGGTATCAAGTCTCTTCTTGGTAACCTGCTGTCCTTCCTCTGAGTGCCACCAGGTCTCCCCCTCCAGGGGACATGGTCAAAGGTGAGGCACCAGAGTATGTGAGAAAGTCATATCCCACTCTCCACTCTACTGTGGAGAATGTTCTGTCCATTGGCTAGATCTGGGTAGGGGTTTAAGGTTTACCGCCTATGTTGTCATATCCTGTCATGAGTCTTCTCTGTGATAGTTAAGAAGCAGCTGTGGGGAAATCAATTCATGAATAAGTGTGGACAGATTCGATCCAGTGGCTCATGGTTGGTAATTATGGGACTGAGTCAGGGACAATGGGCATGCGCCTGTTGTATGTCTCCTAAGCAATGTTGCTTCACTGAGCACATGTTCCCACTGTGGACAGGGTGGCTTTGCCGTCCTCCGCATCACAATTATCTGGGCACCAACTTTAAAATGCCAAGAGTACAGAAGCTTATGTTATTCCTCATGACTCCAGAGCTCTATCCTTAGGGAAAGTCTAATTTTAATATAATAGACATTTAAATATTGAGAATGAAGAAAAAAATACTATAATTAAAAAAAAAAAGTTTTAGTGTGAGTTAGATATTTTTTGCCCAATTTGTCCCAGGACAGGCTTTCCTCAAAATCCACCTGTTCTCAGTAGAAAAATAAAATCTCATTTCAGTTCAGCCTCCACTCTGAAGAGTGACGGTTATGGAACCAGGAGCTCCAACAGAGTTTCCAGGAGAAGTCTAGTCTCCTTATAGCAGAGGCGGCAGAAACTTTGTAGGTAAAAGAAAGGCTATTTCTAGAACCCTCGAGAGGTGGTTTGATTGTAGACTCATGGGAAAATGGAACTGGGCTATGATGGGTTTCTCAGTGGATTAGCCATGCAAGTACTGGGACTGAAGAGTATTTGCGAGAACACTGTGATAGACCCACTCTGCTCCTATAAGATCAGTCAGTGTTGTTCCTGCCAGTGTGTGCTCTTAGTGGAGACCTATACTCAAGTGGACCACTTTAGTGGTTGTAAGCAGTTTGTTTCCATTCTACCAGTGCACATGATAACATACTGGCCTGCACTTCCTGTGTGGCCTTCCATTTAGCAGGCTGTCAGACATGCCTTGGTTTATGAAAAAAAGTTTCAAAGGCCAAAGTATGAGGAAGCCATGGGAATTGAGGTAGGCACAAGAAAGACACTTGGACGTCCTCACAGAGTGACAGTTGAGGTCCAAATTGAGTCAAAGTTGCCACAGTTTACTTCTTGCCCAACTCAAGGATGCTATTGCTTTGTCTTATGACCCCTTTGTTCTTGGCTCATCAGAAAGACATTAGGCTGGTATCCGTCATCACTTCTACTGCAGCTGGTCTCAAGGTCATTAACCATGCTCAGGATTTCTCCCCCTCACCTGCCGTTCTGGATGGTCCTCACTCTCAGCCAATTGGCGAGTTGGCTTATAGGACCCTTGCTCTGACCTTTGTCATTGTACGGTTGCTGGCAAGGCCCTTCTACTCTTCTTCCAGCCGTGGCAATACCAAGAAGGCCCCTGCATTTGTCAAGTTTCACACATGTTTCTTGCTAAACACTTGGAAGCAGAAGAATCAATTCTTCCTGGTGAATTTGGTTAATTATCCTTGCCTGTGTGGATCACTCCTTTTATTGCCTCCTGGTTCACAGAAGTGAGAAACCCACCATGGCCAGGCAGTAAACAAAGCTTTTGGTTCAAAAGAAATTTTATAGGCAGCAAGGTGACTCAGAGGGGAAAATGCTTGCTGCTAAGTCCAAGGACCTGGGTTTGTCCCTGGAACCCCTGCAGTGGAAATACAGAACCAACTCAAAAGTTGTCCTCTGACCCCCATATACATGCCACGGCATGCATAGACCCAGCTATCACTAAGTAAATAAAATAAGTAGATGTTACTTAAAAACCTCAGAGAAAGACTCTTTATGGTGGTCTGCTCACTCATGGAAGCATTTTTAGTCTTCACAGCTCTCCTAACCAGATACCCAGAACCTTTAACCCAAAGAGCATGTGTTTGTGTGTGTGTGTGTGTGTGTGTGTGTGTGTGTGTGTGTGTGTGTGTATGTGTGTGTGTGTGTGTGTGTGTGTGTGTGTGTGTGTGTTGGAGTACACATTCAACAACAGAACATGCCATGTGCAAACTTTTGTACAAACTATTTAGAAAGTCATAGGAAACAGCACCACGCCCACTCAGGTTGTTAACCCTAAGCGGACACCTTTATGGAAACTTATAAAACCTTATGATATTTTCTCAGGTCACCTGGGTCCATCTGGTGTTCTATATGGCATCGTCACTGAGTATCCCATGTTCCCATGCTTATTATTCTTGTAAGCGACAACATTTTTAATTAAGTAATCAGAATATAGATAAGTCATTTTCTAAGTTATTTCAATGAAGATGTATTGAGAGGTAGTAAGAGACTTTGATCTTGTCTAAAGGATGAGGGTGGAGGGATGATAATTAAGCATCCATTGGAAGACACCTGGAATTTAACTGGATGAAGTGGAGTGGGAACAGTGTCCCCAGAAAAGAGTAACACATTTTATGAACATGACATATTCAAGAAAATGAAAGATGGTTTCTGATTCTAAATAACATTTAAGGCACACAGTGTGAGAAGGAGATGGAGAGAGAAGACTGAATGGGCCCCATAGGACGAGGGTGCTGAGAAGTCATTGAATCGTAGTGTGTACTCGGCTTATGTAGGGGGGGATAGGTGGGTACTAAAACAAAATGTCAACTTTGCACATAGATTTCCCTGGCGCTGAATGAAGGAGGTATTAGAAGGGGCCAAAGATACGACGTAAGCAGATGTAATAGGAAGCCATTGAACAGTTTAAGTGGGAGATGGTGGTAGCCTGACACATGACAGTGCATCAATCAACTATGCTGCTCTACATTTTGATGATCCCTAAGGTAGGAGGACAGGTTTCTATGTGATAGGAAGCATTAGTTATTTGGGGGACTTATGAGACTTCTTTGCTGTCTTGGGTGTGAATGCACTTTTCCAAAGGCACAGATTCTGGAGTCAGGAGTCCAGGTACAGAACATGCTAACCGATACTGATGTTGACCTAAAATGCATTGGCATAGTCTCAGGAGAAAGTAGGATTGAAGGTGATGGGGTGATGTGAATACATCCACTAATGTCAAGAAGGGTATGGCTGTACCCTGGAATTTTTTTCTCATATAGTTTTCATGGGATAAAATGCCCTTTCCATGGACTTCTATTGAAACTACTGAGGCTGACTGACAAGACATGCCAACTTATAACTAAATTTATTCTGTTTATTTAATATTGGAGTTCAGTAAACGTATTGAGGGCAAAATGTGTTTGAATAGCATCTTTATTTCATTGGATTCATTTTTTTCATTTTGTATCATAAAATACTTTAATTTTTTTAAAGTAATCAAAACTGCAAAACTGTTAAGTTGATTCAATCCCAAGTTGTTCTAAGTAGTGTTATCTCAATTTGGATAGATTCTAGAATCACTATAATCTTATAACTAAATGACATTTGTTTTTACTTTATGGATATAAGTGTTTAAAACTGCACTGTGTCCGATGCTTGCATTGTTTCCCACAGGATGCTGGATCCCCTGGAACTGGTGTTAAGGATGGCCAGTCCTAAGGCTGTCACATGGACACTGAGAACCAAACTTGTGTCCTCTGCAAAGGCACTGTCCTTTAGCACTGAACATCACTCCAGCCCCTAACCTCACATCTTTGTACTTTATCTGATGTGCCTAAATTTGGCAATGTGAAGGACTCCTGCCTGTGTTCAGTGAGTAAAGTGACCACTCTCTGAGCTCATGGAAAATACAGGCATGCTTTGCAGGAAGCATGGAAGTCAGGAAAACCATTTGTTCATACAATATCTGAAGGCATTATTAGTTTTTATGAAATGTAGTCCATTTAAGGTCGAGACTAAAAGAAAAAAATATATAAAGTTGAAGGTTGAGAAAAGTATAAAGTGGAGTCAGGAATATCAGTTGTTTGTTGTTCTCTGACAGGGTGTCTTTGCACAAGTCACTTGCCTGGCCTCTCATTTTACTAAAACATAAAGCTAAGGTAGCCATCTACTTGGTATATTGTCAGAGATGTCATTATTGTCAGAATATTGTGCACATTACGACCTTATCTCCCTGCAACAGTCCCAGAGTTTTAATGTTCTAGTATCTTTCCACTTTAGAGGCTTCACTATGATGATCCCTGTTAATGTCCAAGCTGCCAGAGAAAAACAGTGATGCATGTAGTTTATATTTCTGCAATTTGATCATGCATGTGTGAGAGAGAAAAAGCCAACTGTTGATTTTTGGAAAATATCTTTCAATACAAGAGATTATTCAAGACCATGAAATCACTAAATTTGAGAAAGTTTCTAAAATTGAGCAAACTTTTCTTTCAGTTAAACTGTAAATAATTTCTCTATCAAGTGAATTTGGTTAGCACTTAGAAATCTCAATTCCTGCTTTAGGATTTTTTTTTCCACAAAATGATAACATTTTCAACTCTTTTAGTTTTATTTAAATGCAGTTTGTGTTTTTATTTGTGGTTCTGAAAAGTAATTATTCTACTACTCAGTCTCTGAGACACACACACACACACACACACACACACACACACACACACACACACACACACACACTTTCTCCTATCCTCCCTTCCTACCTCTCCTTCGAGAGATATGCCTCCATTATTTCCAGAAACTCCATCTCTGGGCTTGCTTCTTTGGCCAGAGATATAAATCAAAAAGCCAGTTCAATTTGGAGTTTAGGTTTTTGCCTTAGTTGCGGTAAGAAACAGATTGGATTATTTATAACCGTGGGCACCCAGGGTTTCATCACCACAGACAGAAGGGTGTTTTAGGACATTCACCTTTAAGATATCCTGAAGAGAAGCCGTGGCTCCTCAGTGGATTGTAAATTTCTAGAGTTGGGCTCCTTGGTTCTTGTCAGTGAGGCGAGTTTTATGATGACCATTACATGGCTCTGAAGGGCTCGGAAGGCAGAAGCCTCTTTCCTATTAGGAAGCCTTACCTTGACTTTCCTACCAATAAAGTTGTTCTTAGACAAGAGTTCATCCTAATAATCATCGCGAGAATTTCTCCTAAAGTACGAAATAGTTCCCTATGTCTCTCCCCTAGCCTCAGAACCTTCAGCAGCCTACACGCTTTGAATCCAAGATGAGGATCACAGCCTAACAGCTTTTTTTTCTTTTTGGTTTTTCGAGACAGGGTTTCTCTGTGTGTATCCCTGGCTGTCCTGGACTTTCTTTGTAGACCAGGCTGGCCTGATCCGTAGGCAGCCGAGCCTCCAGGTGGACTAGACTGAGTGTGTAAGAAGCTTCTGGGGCAGCAGACACTAAACCTCAGGAAGGCCTCTCTGTTAGGAATGCTTCCTTTCTGGACACAGATTCCCTCAAGGACTAGCACAGAATGGAAAAGGAGGTCTTGGTACTCTGCCACAGGCCTTTGGGATGCTGAAGAGGGAGGGTCCTGCATGACACGTGGTTGTAGAATCTAAGCTTTAAAGGGCAGTGTGTAAAATGACATTGGAATACAAGTAAGAAAATGCCACACAAGGAACATTTCCAGGAGAAAAATACCAAGGATTACTGCATTGTGGAGCTGTTATGGCTTCTGGATAATCCTTCCAGAAAAGAAAGAGCATTTCTTACAGGAAGGAGATGTTTCTTCTTGAGAAAAGCTAGTTAGGGGTCAGCCTTATGGTCCTATCTGAGGAAGACTTGGAGATATTCCCTAACATCTCGCCAAGATTACTACCTACCTCCTTGTACAAGAGTGCAGGGCTAGAAGAGGGGAAACATTGGCCTCTCTCAACTCTTCCTCAGAGCCGAATGCCACATGCAGTGGCATCCTGAGCAACAGCCAGTGTCCGTGGAAACTGTCCTCACGGGGGTCTAGCTCGGCTGAGCTGACACTGACCAAGTTGCGACTATGGATGGATCCCTATTGATGGCTCTGGAATAGTATGACGAAGGCAGGTTCTCCTTTCTCAAGTCCCAGTGCCAAGGTCACACCCTCCTGAGTGTGTGGGGGAGGGAAGGCCTCCTTCTCAAGGCATCCTGACAGTCAGTATTTGCTATGTAACCCTTTCCTCTTTCCTTGCCCCCAAAAGTCCCACCCTTCCGCTGACAATATCATGACAAGTACAGATAGCCTCTTCATACCATCGTCTGGCTGATCTATCGTCCAGAAACCGGAATACTCATAACCAAACTTTCAGCCTTTTGCCAAATAACTTCTTGTTGGAAAAAAAAAAGAAAAGAAAAACCAAACAAACCAAAAAAAAAAAAAAATGAAGGAGAGAACAAAAACTTCTTAAGTGAACTACATCCTGCCATACGCCTAAGTCACGGGCTGGAGGGTTTTCACGAAATTCCTTTGTTTTTCCTTGGCTACCATCTGAAAAAAAATTTAGTGTCAGATGGGCGGGAAGTTGGGATGTGACTAGGAGTGTATTTGTCTCTTTTGAATGTTGGATATGATCTTACTGCCAGGGATTCCTACTTACTTGTTTTAAACAGAGAGATGGCCTTTCTGACGTTGGGCAGTGGAACAGCAAGAGAGAGCTCAGCGTAGCCCACTGAATCCTTGCACTGTCTTGCAAAAAAAAAGGGGCTCTTGTCCTAGTGAGTGCTCCCTGGAGCCCAGCCAGGTCCCTGGGGATGTCTAGTGTCTACTACTTACAGAGCTGGCTGTCAGGTTAGCCCTGCATGTTTGTAATTGACTATGCTGTCTGGATGTTGACAGAATGATTCTAGCCAATGGTTCCTCTCCAAAAAGGGTTTCCTGGCCAGCACTCCTGTGACAGAAATGCCAAGTTGGGAGTTGCCTGGAGACGCCAAAGATGCAGATTCATTTGGCTGAACTCTGGTTGTGGAGCCAACTGCTACAAAGTGCTGGAAAAACAGATGAGAGACTAAGCTTGAATTATAGTCAGTGCCTCCCGCCTCAAAAAAAAAATTTTTTTTGGCTCTTCTACTTTCCAATGCTATGTTTAATGTTTCAGAGCATATTTAGTAAACATGTCACTAGTGATTGCCAACCCTGAGTCCCTTCCCACTTTCCTTAATGGTTTTCCCTTTCTCCTCGGGTCAGTGCAGTGGGCTGAGCGTGAATATGAATGTGTGTGTATTTCATGCTAGACAGATTGGAGATTTGTTTTCACTAGTTCTAAGGCTTATTTATAGCATCCACTCCTTATGAACCCAGCAAGTAATACACGCGTCTTACTTTTCTCACCAGACTTGGCCACTTCTCCTCTCTAGAGAAAGCCGGGCTTAAACCCCGCATTAATCAGCTCAACTTAGCAGGACTTTCTAGATCTGTGCAAAGTGAGCTTTCCTTCACCAAACCAGTTCAAAGAGCAGTGTTCCACATCTGGCTCCACGGAGGATTCTGCCCCTTGGGGAGTGAGTTTTTTCTGCAGTGTGAGGTCCCCTCATAAGCCCTGCACGCTTCTACCGAGTTTGTTTGGCCTGTAGAGACAGGGGACACCAGCACTATTCTATTCCTTCTGCTCAAACCTCAACATGAGGTCCTGACCCCAAGACTCTATGTATCATAACCACTCGCCAGCACTTACTCATCGCCTGCTGTATGGAAAGAAGACCTGGGATCACCTTTCTCTTCTTTAAAAGGGGCTTAAGTCGAGACAATCAAGTGAGTCATCAGAACTACAGAAGTAAGGGAAAGGGTCAGAAGTGTGATCAACTGCCACCCCACCAGAAGTTCCCGAGGAAGGCGATACTCAACTGAGTGGTTTACAGAACACAGCGTGTGGGCTAGTGGCACTCTGAAAACCACAAAGCGTTGAAGCCTTTATAGCTGTTTGGCTCCGGTGCAAAGACCAAACAAATAAGTTTGAAAAGATCTTTAGTTTGTGACAAATTAGAATGGATTTTTTTTTAAGTGAACCTTCATCATACGTACTCGAAAAGGTATTTACTGGGTGACAAAGATGACAAGAAGTCATGGGCTGAGGGGACAGCGTGTGTTATGAGATGATTAGTAAAGTCTCTAAATATAGCCAAGTTCAAGTTTCTAGAATCCACAAGTGCTGTTTCACACAAGAAAAAAACAAAACAAAACAAAAAAACCAACTTTTCTCAGGTGGGTAAGTAAAGGATCTTAGAATGGGGGCGATTATATTGTCCCTTAGTCCGATCTCTGTAACCACAACAGCACTTGAGACTAGGATAACTTCAAAGGAAGGAGGGCTAATCTTAGGTTGCACAAGAAAATAAAGTACATATTTGGGGGGAGGGGTTAAATATGAGATTGTAATACCTAAAGAAACTGTAGGATGCTGTCGTTTATTGCAATGAGACAGCTACAGAACTTTGCCATAAAGAAGGGAGAATCTATTTCCTTGCCCTTTAAATGTGGCTGACCTATTAGCCTGCTTTGACCACCTAAATGTTACAGATATTATTGCAGAGTGCAGCATTCAGCATTCAGGGACTTAGGGGCTTTACCCTTAGCCGCCACCCATGAACAAGGATGAGTAAGTCTCCTGAAAAAGTGAACACTTTGGAGACAGGTTTTATCTATTTATTGTTCCAGTCACCAAACAGTCCATAGATAGGTGAATGAGCACAGGCAGGGACAGATGAGACCAGGTCAGTCTAGAATCTGGGCTACCTAGTCACTCCCGATAGTGCACAGACACTTAGGTGAAACGCAGCGGTTTTCAGCCTTAGGGGTCATGGGTCGTTACAGAACAGATACTAACTGACACAGAGAACTCAAATGGAGCATTAGCAGCCCTGGAGTTAGTCTCTCACCTCACTCAGAGCAGGGGAGAAAGGGTTCAGATGACGGCAACAGTGATGGGAACTCATGACTAGAAAGCACGTTTTCCTTACAGACTGTCACATGCTAGAAATCAACATTAAGTGAGCAGACGAGTGAGCAGAGCTTAGCAACCATGTCTCAGTCAGAGAGCAGAGGAAACAGACTAACTCAAAGGCAGGCACTGGAGATGGATTGTCTTTAGAGGCAGTGGCAACAGGTGTAGGAGCTGCACAAACAGCTTGCTACCTGGTAACAAAATTCCCTGCAGTTCACAAGCAATGACACTAAAACAAAAGGGAAAACGCCATTGAGAAATTCTAGTTGGGGGCACACTGGGCAGATCTCACAGGTTGTGTGGGGGAGACAGAAGAAGCCTTAGCAATGGGCCTGAGACTTACATTTTTTGCTTTCTTTAAACAAATCAATCTTTTTGCCTCCATGATGCCTTTTGTCCAACAGAACAGCCTCCGTCACTCCCATGGCACCTTTCAGCATGTCAGCTTGGTTTATGATACTTGGGAATCAGCTGTTTGAAATCCTCAATTCCTAAATTATTGATGTGACTCATGACCAAGGGAGTATGGATTCCGAATGTGGGGAGAAAAGCCACATGTCTGAGGGATGTTTTCATGGGCTTACAGGTGGGTCCACTGCTGCCTGGCTATGCTGGACATTTTTAACTTCTGCTATAAAGCATCAGATGCCCAGAGTTCATAAATCAGGTCTGTTACAGTCAACATTAAAAACATCTCATAATTTACCACAGTAAACCAATCAGTGTTTTCCTAGAGATGTTGGGACTGAAAACAAGAGTTGAATGGGAATAGGGAAATGTCTAGAGGTGGTGTTGGCTTATAGGTATTTCTCAAAACATTGAAGCCCTAGAGCTATAAGCCCTTATTAGAGAAATCTTTGGAAGATGTTTTTGTAAGTGATGTAAAAATGCCTTCTAGAAAGCTGTTTATTGCTTGTTAGAAGGAGCCCGTTAGGCAAGTCACTGAGGACAGTGGCTCTCAATTATTCAAAGAGCGTTATTCCAACTCCATATTGGTACAGACCTCTGTTCAAAAGCTCATTTCCCTACACCCCAGCTGCTGTCCAAGAAAGGCAGAAGGTGTGTGTTAAGAATTGTAAAAGTTTTTTTTTTATAATAATATTCCTTTGACGAGAAAAGCTCTGTATGTGTTTTTTTAAATTTTATTTAGACTACAAGAGGAGACACACCAAAAAGGGCTCTGTTGTCATAAAGCCAAATCTGGTCATGCTGATTATTATATCTGATAAGTAGATCAACAAATAATAAATAGTATGTCTCTTTTATTTTGAAAGTCAGCACACAGTGATGGGTCACTTTGTGGCATTTTCACACATATATGTCATTATGCTTGGCCCACCTTCTCCACTGCCCTCTCATCCCTCCTTCATCCTCTTGGCCGTCCCCTTCATCCCTGCAAATTGTCCCCCTTCTTTCATGCCATACGAAGCTCATTGCTCTCTTTCTGCCCTCCCTCTACTTTAAGTTCTTTTCTTACCCTTTCACGGACCCTTTGTATTTTTAAGATTGTACACACACACACACACACACACACACACACACACACACACGCACGCGCACACACACACACACACACACACACACACGCATGCACCCATGCATTCATGGGTACACACTTAAATTTAGACTTTCTGTGTGAGAAAGAAAACATGCACCATTTGTCTTTGTGACTCTGACTTGATCCGTCAAGTTAATGATCTCCAAATTTATTTGTTTTCCTGAAAATGTAGTCATTTAATTCTTCTCTACAGCTGAAAATTATTCCACATGTATATTTAACACAATAAAAAAACCCAGTCCATTTATCTGTTGATAGTTATTTTGTCTGGCTTTATTTCCCGGCGATTATGAACAGTATAGTAATAAGCAAAGATACACTCGTACATCTATGTTACGTGATGTAGAGCCCGTCGTATAAATGCCCAGGAGTGGTGTAGCAGTGTTATAAGGTTAAGTTTGGTTTAGGTTTTGTCTTTATTGGTGTAGATTCTCCAAGCCAACTTCCATAGTCATTGTACCATCGCCATACACTGGCATCAACAGTGTATAATTCCTTTCCACACATTTGTTGTCCTTGATTCCATCAATGATGGATGTTCTGACTGGGGTAAGATGCAATCTCAAGGTCGTTTTACTGTGTGTTTCTCTTCTAGCTAAGCCATGGGACACATTTTGAATTTGTATTGTTCACTGGCTCTTAAGAATTTCTTATTCTCTATATTAGTCTAATTTATTGATTGGATGATAAGGAGACATTTTTTTTTCTTTTGGTGTAGTTCTTTATAGATGCTAGAGACAAATCCCTTGTCTAATGTGTACTTGGCAATTTTTCCGTATTCTGTAGGCTTTCTCTTCACTTTGGTGATTATTTCTTTTGCTGTGCTGAACCTTTTCAGGTCCATGTAACTCCATTTGTCAATTATGATGATTTTCTTCTGTGCTTTTGGAGTTCTTCTCAGAAATTCCTAGTCTATGCCTTTATCTTTGGGGATTTTATTTATTTTCTTTCAGCAGCTTCAAACTCCCATGTCTTGCATTAATAAGTTTGATCCACTCTGAATTAATCCTTCTGTAGGTGAGACATATGAATCTAGTTTAACTTTTCTACATGTGAATATATAGTTTTACCCGCACTATATGTTGAAAGGATGGCCTTTCCCCCCTGTTTTAAGAGAAGATTTATTTTATGTTTTATTTCATGCATATGTATGTCTGTTTGAATGCATGCATGTGTACCAGATGACTCCACAGGTTCATGGAAGCCAGAGAATGGCATTCTATTCTCTAGAACTGGAGTCATGGGTGGTTTTCATTTATTCTTTTGTTTGTTTGGTTGTTTAGTTAGTTTTTTGAGACAGGGTTTCTATATATGACATTCCTGGCTATCCTGGAACCCCCTTTGTAGACCAGGCTGGCCTCAAACTCAACAGAGCTCTGCCTGCCTGATTGGTGGAATTAAAGACATGCAGGACCACACCTGGCTCCCAGGTGGTTTTAAGGTGTAGCACGTAGGAGCTGGGAACCAAATCTGGGTCCTCCGGACGAGCTGCAAATGCTTGGCCGCTGAGTCATCCCTCTAGCCTGTCCGTGTCTGTCAGGTATCTGAAGCCGGTTGGTTTGACCTCTTTGTCCTGTGTTTGGCCCCACTGATCTACATCCACATCTGTTTCTGCCTCAGTATCAGACGTGCGTGCTTCTTTATGGCTGTAATCAAAGTGTAGTATGCTTTTCAAAAACAGAATACTGACATAGAAGACAGAAGTACTCACCAGAGAGACAAGCGAAAACACAAAGGAAGAACTCTTGGGTGTTGGACCAAGAGAACTTGGCATGGACTCTTCTAGGAGAAAAGTCAAGAAACCGGAGTTCGAGTAAAAAAAAAAAAAGCGAGCTCAGTGAGAACTGCAAGTCTTCCTCTTCTTCCGATTTCATAGACATTCCAAGAGCAATCTCAGTGTACGTCATTGATCGCTTTTCCCCTTTCTTCTTTCACAACGGTCACAGCCCAAGTACCTGTGATAGTCTCTGCACACTGTTGCTGTTATAAGGTTGACACAACAACAGAGGTAGAGAAAGCCCCAGCAACCCCCATACACACACACACACACACACACACACACACACACACACACACGCACGCACACGCCCACCACACGCCCACATGCGCACACGCGCACACACGCACGCACACACACACACATACACACACACACACACACACACACTAATAATGAACCCAGAGAGTAAACAAAAGTCCGAGCAGACTTTGAAGGCCTCTGACATCTTGGCTCCTGTAGACTTGCAAAAATAGCGACGAGGAAAGGCCAACTACGCCTAACCTTGTAGGGTGCTTTAATCTAGTTGTCTCTTCTGATGGAAGAAAGTTTAATTTGGCCGCTGGAGCTCGAAGGGAAGAGGGTAGGGTGTGATTTAATGGGTGCTTACCACCCATTTACTTGGCTTCAGAGTCTCTTTTATTATCTCTGTTGGAGGGAGCTATCAGAGGAGGATCCGGTGTCCTTGCCTGGTTACACAGCAACAGGAGCCGCATTTCCTGCTTGTGAGGCGAATACACTAGCCACACCTCCTCCCTCCCCTGACCACAAGTTCTGTGTAAACATGTGCATTTTAAGTAGTAGCCGCAGAGTGAGAACATCCTTTATGAGAACAGTCTTTGTCTCCTTTGCTGGTGTTTCACGGAAGGGGAAGATATGACTGCTCTCACGTGCTTCAGAGAAATGTCCCGCGTAATGGTTCTGAAACTTGCGATAATCTTCTGCCAAATGAAACTGGCTGAGATCCTTCTAGGAGTCGTTACCGCTCTGCTTATTTTGGCAAGAGGAGTCAGTTTACCCTGCTTTGCTCGTCACACATGCCGAGGAAGGAACGATGGTAATATCCAATGGCGGCTCGTGTGTCTCATTTCATAACCTAGCCAGATGTGCTGGTGACGGAAGGGCTGTGCGGGTTATGTGAGTTAGCAGATGGTAATAGCTGAGCACGGTGCTTGGCACATGACAAGCACGTAGTTAACTGGAGAAGCAGACAGGTATATGGGTTGTGGGTTCATTACTGCTCCATTTTACGCCATATAATATGGGTTTAAGTCGTTCGTATGCTGGAAATAACTGTAGTTATGCTTCATTGAATTTCGTTTAATTTTTAAGTTGAAACTACGTACTTATTTCACTCCAGGTAGTACCCAGTGGCTGACTCTTCAAAATTCTATAATTGCTTCCTGCTCTTGTGACCGACGACAGCTTCATTGTTGGCATTTTGATTGTTAAGCAATGGGAAATTCCTGGTTACTAAAATCCTCTGGGAGATGTTTGGCAGAAACAAAACTTTAGCCTCTTTGGGCCAACAGCTATTAAGACACTTAGGAGTAATAAACCGAATGATTCTTGAAAACAAACTTTGAACAAATTCCAGTTCTAGGGGACACGGGGACTCTTATCTGCTGAGGGGCTGGCATGGCTATTATTCTGACAAAATTAAGCACTCCTTCCTTGATTCCTCATCGATGTCCCCCAGCGTTCCTGCCAGTGTGTGTGGTTTGTGACCATGTCATAAATGAGAAAATTGTGGCTCAGAAGGATGAGCTTTTCATGTTTAATGGTTTGGTGCTGGGATTAGACTCACATTCTTTACCATGCTGGCAAAGCCACAAGGAAATGTAGAGAATAAGCAAGCGGGGCTAAATTAGAATAAGAAAGCTTGTCTTTTTGACATATGCTTAGGAAAAGCTTCATAGGAAACTTGACCTTAAGGCCTGGGCTGCTGGAGTTCTGTTCAGGAAGTTGTCTCCTGTGCCAATGTGTCCCAGGATCTTCCCTCACTTTTTCTTCTGACTGGTTTACTGTCTCTGGTTTTATGTTGAGGTCTTTGATCCACTTGGACTTGAGTTTTGTGCACAGTGACAAATATGGATCCAATTGCATTTTCTTACACGATTTGACCACGTCCTCTGGATGGGGAGGCCTGGTGGCACTCAAAGGAAGGATAGCAGGCTACCAAGAAGAGACTTGATACCCTATGAGCCTATACAGGGGGAGGAGGTCCCCCTCAATCACAGTGATAGGGGAAGGGAGTAAGGGGAAAACGGGAGGGAAGGAAGAATGGGAGTATACAAGGGATGGGATAATAATTGAGATGCAATATGAATAAATTAATAAAATATGTTTTTAAAAAGTGATGTGTTGGGAGTCACCCTGAGAAGGGGTAGACTTATGCCATCCTAGCTGTCTGCCATGAATGGACTATAAACTGAGCCAAAATAAATTATCCTTGCATTGGTTAAAAAAAAAAAAGAGAGAGAGAGAGAAAGAAAAGAAAGAGAGAAAGAAAGAAAGAAAGAAAGAAAGAAAGAAACTTGAGCACCCAAGATGGCATGCTTGCCGTATCCTGCTCTGTTTGTGGATTAAGGACGTAGCATTTGTCTTCCCATGGCTTCAGAGTCTAGCTAGACGTTGGAGATTTAAGTAGCAGGCTTAACCAATCCTGGTGAGGTCTACTTTCCTAGCTTGCGGGCACTAGCTGTCTCTTGTCCTATACCATATCACCGGGGCTCAAACACTGTGGTCTAATTTAACTTTAACTTCCTCCTCTGGATCCTATTTCCAAGTCTAAAACATTGGTGGTTGGGGCTTCCGCATAAGGAATTTTGGGAGAGGGGACACAATTCAGCCTAAATCAATGGCTTTCTCTGAGTTCACGCCTGCCTCTGTTTCTCTATCTCACTCTTTCATTCTTAGTGATTGGCATTAACTCATTTTGGATGAAATAGTGAATGCATGAATGAATAAAAGAAGAAACCAAAAATTCTTTCTTTCCAAGAGACTATGCAAAATGGTGCTGAATCATAACAGGACTATAGAAAAGAATTTGCAGCAGGTTGCTTTTCTTTAAAGACTGCCTAAGAATTTATATGAGATAACTTAAAAAATCAACTCAATGCCAAACTAAGTTTCTTGAACAGTGACATTAATGACTCACTGGAGGCTGTGATGTTCATAACGGGAAGATGAACACCACCATTGCTGTCTGTCTGTTTCCATGCCCCACACCACCACATCCCACAGCCCCGCACCAATCATTGGTGACAAAAATTGTGTTCAGATGTTGCCAAATATCACAGACAAGGGTGAATAAGAGTGAAAATTTCAACAGAGAACATCTGATGTAGATACTAGATTCTGGACCACAGGGCAAACATTGGAGCGTGTTATACCTGATTCTTTCATGATTTCCCAATTGTGGCTCTCTTTCTTTTCTGTTTCCCAAGTCTGTTTCACATGCACACACACATAGACTTCTTGTTCTATCTGGCTTTAGTTTCTCGTTCTTGTGCTACCCCTGTTTTGATCATCCTAGGTCAAAAGAAATGGCCACTTATGCTCTTAGAGCCAACTAAGCAAAGGCCAATTGAGGAAGCAACAAGTGTGGCCTCTTAGCTGTTCTTTCTTCTCTTTTTCTTTATTTCTTTTTGTTGTTGTTTTTCTATTCTGCTTCAAAGTAATGCAGTGACCCACAGTTTGCTTCTCAAGTTTCTAATGAATTTATTGCCATCAGTGAAGCACATCTGCATTGTTACTTAAAAGGTCAAGACATGCTGAGTTAACTGCTCTTAGCATCAGCTCCTCTTGCACAGCCTGTCCTTGGATTCACCAAGGAGGCAAGTCCTTTATTCTAGCCAAGGCACTGTTCCCTCTTGTTATCCTTCCCAGCTGTGGCTCCCTCTGCATGGCCCAGCCTTCTTTTGTATCCACTCTCAAATGCTCTTGTCTCTTGCTTCTGATCACTTGCTTAGGTTTTCTCCATTTTTAAATTCAGAAAGGAAAGTTCTTTTTCTTTATCTTGTGGGTCCCACTCAGGAAAGAATTTGATACATTTGGGGAAAATCTGGAGGCCTGTTGGGTTGTCAGAAGGGAGGAAGGAGTCCTACTGGTGCCTTGCAGGTAGCAGCCTAGAACGGTAGACAGAAGCCAAGGCAATGCCTAAACTAACTGGCCTCCCTTCCTCCAGCTTCAGCAAAGACTTGCCACCTTACATCCAGACAGCTCAGTGTGTGGATAGCGTTGACTTCCTGGAGAAGCTGAATTTATTTTGTTTTTTGTTTTGTCTTTTCTTTCTTTCTTTCTTTCTTTCTTTCTTTTTTTTTTTTAATTTCTTGGAAGAACCACACACAGCTGAAGCTCTGATTTCTCACTGCTCACTCATACTCCTTAGACCTTTACAATCTTATTTCTCTCCCACAGGTCACCAGAAGACCCAAGGCAAGAACTCTGGTCAGTCTTCTGTTTGTACAGCTTCTGAAGACTGCCAGAAGGTTGCCTAGGAAACCAGGAAAGGCTCAGATGAAGTCAGTGGTACTTATGTGGCTTTGCCTTCCTTCTGCCCCCTCTGGGGATATTGGACAGTGCTGAGAAGGATTTGTTGTTATAATTTAGTAGTGAAGAGGGGCACGCTGGAATGTAGTAGTAGTGGCTGACAATGCTGCCAGGTACTCTACAGTTTCTCTTCTTCTGTCACATTATTTGGCTCCACCCTCCCCCTTTTTTTCTCTTCCTCTTTGTCTTATTTACCTTGCTGGCTTATCAACTCATTGAAAATATTTTAATCATTTCAGACATCAGCAATATCTTTCAGGGACTCTACAAGGAGAGCGGCTCCATAACTGTTTGTTTCCTTGAGTATTGCTAGGTGTTGTGTGTATTAAACAAACCAAATAAGACAAGCTGGCTTCAATTCATGAGAACCTTTGAGCAGAAATTGGATCTTTATAAATCATATGATATGATGTTATCTGCATTTTATGTGAGGATCAAATAGCTGTATGAAAAATTACAAAAGGAGCCAGGTATGGCCGTCTATACCTGAAATCATGGCACTTGGGGAGTGCAAAGAAGATGATTAAGAATTTGAGGTCAGTGTGGAACATATGGTGAGCCCTTGTGTCAGAAACGCCTGGTCAGTCAATCATAAGGCAGACAAAGAAGTTATAGTTTTATCCTCTGTGTCTCATTAAGGACCAGAGTGATGTTGGTCAGTCTGTATCACTTTTAAAGCCCTGCTTCTTTATCTGAGAAATAAAAGGAGCAGGAAAAGATGAGTTTCAAGTCTGCTTGCAAACTATCAGATTTTTGATCCTAAATGCAAAATTCATTGAAGTGAATCTCCAATAAAACGCTTTTAATTCAGCAACATTTTCAGTAAATGGCATTCTAAAATTGCTCTACTATGTTAAATATATTTATAAATTTATAGGCTCATGTTTAAACATGCATATATTATAATATATACATATTTAAGATATGCACATATTAAGCATATATACCTACAAATACTAGAGCTATGTGGGGAAGCATATATATTTATGCACATATATGAGTATAGATATTAACTTGAGATCATGTAAATCTGATCAAACTAGGCTTGAGTCCCAGATCAAATATTTTCACGGAGGTCTAAGTGAGTTAGGGTAAGTTAATCAGGAAGCACAATTCAACCTTAACCATGTGTGGTAGATAATGACAATGTAATAAGAGGGAATTTAAGAAACAATCAGAAATTATGTGTTTTCCCCCATTAAGCACATGTTCAATTAACCAGTAAGCCTTGAAGCCATGCATACCTGATGATTACTTTATGTTACCTTGTGTTTCAAAAAGCAGGTTGCAGAAAGCAAGATTTACAGCATGGCGAGATCCCACACTGTTGCAACGCTCTCTTTGATTCAGCCATTTCATATTGAGATTTCACACACAATAATTGGCTGACCTTCACAGCTATGGCAGAAACTAATTAAAGCTGTAAGGCCGTGCTGGCGATGCTTTTGTGTGAAATGTGAAGTCTGGTGATAATGGAACGTCGGGTGCAGATGTTATTGTCTTCCTTAGACTGTCCCCTTGGTTCACATTAATGAAGAACAGCGATTATTAAACAAAAAAGCATTTTTACCCATTAATTATTTTTGTGTTGTGATAGTAGAAATAAAAACACCATGGCATCTCTCCCACCAGCTTCTCTTTAAGTCATTTTATGGAAGGTTGCCAGCTGACTAGAGTTACCATTAGACATCTCTTTTTTACTCCAACCCCTCCCCCAACACCGCCACTGATCTTAGACCTTTAGGGGCCTCGAGGGAGGATCTGGATGGGTTCAGAGAGCAAAGGGGAAAGGGCAGGCTAAGAATGGTCACCCATAAAGATTTTTAGACAGCTTGAGGATTAAATAAATGAAAGATTTTTTTTTTTTTTTGGAAATAACTTCAGCTGCCAAACTGAGAAACCTGAAGGTCTCTACGCTACTGGTGTGCAGCCACCCAGGGTCACTGTCGCCGTTGAGGTGCAAGTAGAGAAATAAAGCAGGCCCTGTGCTGTTTTGGGGTTTTTAGGAGTCTGCGTGTCTGTTAATAGGTCAGGGTGTCTTGCAGGATGTCCACTGTGCCAAATATTACAAACCACAGATTTGCAGCAACCGTTGCAATGAAGAAAATGACACGATGTCGTCAAGCTTAACTTTTCACTAGCTAATTATCTGTCCTGCTTCTCCTTATATCTCCCTTCACCGACACTTTTTTAAAACTTTTTCCTCCCTCTTATCATTGGGTTATTTGGCTCTCATTAGCAGGTTAAAATGGGAGAAAGAGATAAAAGTCATCAAACTGAACCATTACTTGTGTCATTGTCTCTGGCATCTGTGTTTCCCGTCTTGAGAATACACATATCTGCAATACTAGATACCACATTAAAGAGTTGTCCAACGTGTGTAATGTACTGTAACGCAGTGATGATGAGGATTGGAAGTGGCTGAAGAACCAGCGGATGGCTGACAGTCAACCACATCGCATCACCTCAGCTTGTGCAGGAAGCAAAGTTTAGTGGATGGGAAAGAAGAGGCTGTTAATGGATCTACCGTCGAGGAAAGGCACACTGTATGGCTAGAGGAAGTAGCTTTGTCACACATAAAGCTCTATTTTCTGGTGCCACTCATGTGTGTATTTGTTCTTTACCTAACAGACTACGACAAAGAGGTGCATCTCCATTGCTGGCAGCATAATGGTAAACTTCCAGTGGAAGGCATTGGAGAGACACTGGATAAGAAAGGGCTTTTCTCCTGGCTCTGCTCTGTCCTTTCCCTGCTCCTAGAGGATAAGGTGCCCAGAAGCTGATCAGACACCAGGGATTCTCAGCACCAGCATCACTACCTTGTGTAACTCCTCCAGCAGTCCAGAGGGAAGTATTGCAGAATTACAGAACCCTATCACAGCAAAAACTTTTGTGTCACCCAGGGACTCATGATCATGCCTGCTCCCAGGGAGACTGAGTGGCAGCACTTGGGCTAGGAGTAGCATCAGTCTTCTGATTTTGACTGTTTGCTGTTTCTGTAATTTTACCATGCTGCCCTAGTAGGTGAGAACGCCTACTCCAATTAGGTTATCCATGGACATCATTAATAATCCTCTCTGTTAAACATTCCATGATTGAATGACTGTGAGGTTTCTTCTTGCTTGGAACCTGCAGTTAAGCCTTTTGTGCTCAAATAAAAAAATGCACACTGGAGTAGTCCTAGCTAACAGAGCAGGACATGTGAGACTGTCTGATGCTGCTTCTGTCACCATTCATCCAGACCATTTATATGAGGCCAACTCCATTGTAGCAACAAATTGTATAGACACAGGATCCTAAGTACGGCCATCTTTATAGCGTAGTCATCATTTCCTCAGCAACTGTACCATTACAAAACATGACCAATGATGGAGTGGATGCAGCTAAGTAAGGCAGTAAAGACACATAGTTGAGTACATTAATGAGAGAGAATGCACTGGAAGGGTATCCTTCTCTAAGGAGAAGAATTGAACTCCAAAAATATTGACTGTGAGAATAACAATTGGGCAGGAAAAAGAGGACAACAACTTGTTCAAAGAACAACATATGAGTTGTTATAATAACCCTGTCCAGGGGCATTGTACAATACTTCTATGCTGGCAATGCCCGTTGGCCAAGAAAAAGCAATGTCAGACCCTTTTTCACTCAGGAACTCTGGGGAGAGATAAAACTCAGTTCTTACAAAGTAATGCTTCTTCATCTATTCTTCTGCTGATGGACCCCAAAAGGAGCTCTTATCTTGATTTATACATCATGATTAGAGATGAGAAATGCCTGGTCAAATCAGTAGGGATTGTGGAAACACTTGGAGGAGTCTGTGAATAAGAAACAAAGCCTGATATAAAGAACCAAATTCTAAGAAAGGAGATGGCATAGAAGCTACATCCAATGGAACCAAGCTGGAGAGAGACAATGTAGGCTCATGCCCAGCTAAGACAGCTGTATGCTTTATTTCTAGTAAGAACTGATTATGAGTAGGAATAAATCAGAAACAAAGTCAGAAAGGCCTGAGTAGTTTTAGAATGGTCTTACTTATTCATTGACAATTCCAAATTTATCTTGATCATACCAACTCCCTCCACCCACTTCTCCCAAACTCCCTATGTTTCTTCTTTCTAAATTCTTGTCCTCTTCTTTTTGAAAAATACCGTCAACCAAGTCTAATTTATGCTGCTTACATGTGCATGGGTTTGAGTTCATCCAACAGAGCCTGAGCATCGTATTAGCAGCCACACTCCAGAAGGAAAAAACGAATTCCTCTTCCCCAACATCCATTAGTCATCAATAGCTCTTCAGGTAGAGATGGAGCATCACAAGCCCCTCCTTCATGCGTGCAGGAAGGTTAACTGGCTTACTCTTGTGTGGACAGGTCTTGTGCAGGCGGCCACAAATAATGTAATTTCATGTGTGTACTAACCATTTCATGTCCTAAAGAGAAGGTTACTCCCCATACTCTCATCCCCTCTTCTGCTATGCTTCCCAGATCTTTGGAGGGGTTCATATAGATGCCCTATTTATGGCTGAGCACTTAATAGCCACTTATTCTCAGCACTTCAAACAGATAAGAGTCTTTGTAGTTGACTGCTGCTCACTGCGAGAAGCTTCTCTGACCATAAACACAAATATTTAGAAGCAAATTTGACAAAATGCCCCTTTGTTTATTCATTTAGATTTTATTTATTTTTATTATATGTGTATTGTTGTTTGCTGGCATATATGTCTGTGCACCCTATCCATGTGTTACCCTTGAAGGCCAAGAGGGAACAGGAGTCCCTGGGGCTGGAATTACAGATGTTTTTGAGCCATTATGTAAGTCCTGGGAATCTAATTCTGGTCTTCTGGAAGAGTAGCCTATACTGATAACCATTGAGCCATTTATCCAGCACCTAGAGCATGCCTTTTTACCATAGTAACTGTAGTAGGTTCCTCTTTAGAGCCTATGACCTCACCAGGCATGGATCTTGACTAATTTTTTTTTATAGTATCAGGCATGATTTGAATGTCCTCAAATCCATTCATAAAATAATTGGTTACTCTGTAACAGAAATCCCACCGTTGCTCCAATGAGTACGTTCTGCCTTCCTGGTTAGTATTGTTTTATGCATGCTCTACTAATGGGTAAGTCCTTTGATGACTTTTCTCTTTTAATAACTTGCATACTCCTAGCACTATGAAAGGTAGCCAGCTCAGCTCTAACCTGATTTCTCTCTGAGAGGGGCCTCTGTTTTTAATGTATTTTTAGTGACTTTAAACCTAAAAGGTGTGACCAATTTGTATTTACATACATTTAGGTGTAAATTCCAGGACTCAAGCTGCATTAGAGTAATTTGTAACTAAAAAAAAAAAAAGGTAAAAATGAGAAGAACGCTAAACATCACAGATATTCTGGTGGTAGCTATAAGACATTGAAAGGCACAGTTGATGACAGTGAGGCCTTCAATGCACTTAAGGAGTAGGTAGATGCTTGGTAGAAATAATATACCAAGGGCATCTGAAGGAAAAGTTTGGAGAGGAACTAAAATGGGAATGGGGGTTCATTATTTTAATGAACTGAGTTGACTAAGTGAAAAGGGAGATGCATATAGCTGGTAAGTATTTTGTGAGCATGCCTGTGAGCCTGTGTTTGGAATGGATTAGCATTTGAGACGGTAGCCTAAGTAAAAACAGTGTTGTCACAAACTCGAGCAGGCATTACCCAACACAGCGCGAGTCCAAAATAGAGAGACAGAGAAAGACAATGTGTTTTCTTTTTCTTTATCTGTGTGTCTGTCTCTGTCTATCTGCCTTCCTCTCTCCATTGATCTAGGATATCCATCATTTGAATTTACACTTTAGAAGCCTGGTCTTTGGGTTTTTGACTCTGAGTCTTACACCAGTGTAAGGTGTCCAGCAACCCTGTAGATCAAGACTGAATCACATCAATTCTCCCGAGTCTTGAGTTTTCAGCTGGCAAATGACAGGGTGACTGAATCACAGATTCAGATCTTTTGGATGTTCAGCCTTCAGATAGTAGGAATTCTTAAGCACTACAAGCCCATGAGTTAATTACCAGAGTAAGTGTCTTCATATACATTATATACTATTGGTTCTGTTTCTCTGGAAAATATTAGTTAATGCACAGGGAAATATGTGATGTCCAGTATAAGCGAAATAGCATTGCATATTTCCCAACACTGTGTGTATGCATATGTGGGGATGTGCATATGCGTGTGCGTGTGCGTGTGTGTGTGTGTGTGTGTGTGTGTAAGTGACAAGAGATGTGTCTAACATAAGACTAGATTTGAGAAAGCTCCCAAATTCATTTTATTGCACACTTTGTTTTTTATCATTTTTCCTAGAAAAGAAAATTCAGATTATAAGAAGACAAAGTGCACATTCTCAATGAACTTCCATCTTAATAGCTCACATTAAATAATTCCATGTAATCACTACACTATATTTTAAGAATCCACACAGCATAAAATAAAGTATGCAATTATTAAATATCCAGGATGATTTAATTTGGAGTATTATAGAAATTTATTATTTCCTATTGTCTCTTCCTATTATTAATAAAGTATATTAAGTTAGTCAAGTCGTTCCAAATAGTATGAGGCAATTTATGATGCACACCAGTTATACATTTGTGTGTGTATATATATATATATATATATATATATTCTATATATAGAATTAAACTCTCTGTAGCAACAGCCAAACACCTAGATGTGTATGCCTTGAAGACTCATTATCCAAATAGTTTATAGCTTTGCTGAAAATTTAATAGCTATTTTTATGATTCAAAAGATATTTCAATAGCCTAGTTAAGAAATCTGAAAAATCATGTTCATAAGCACACGTACTTACACACATTAATTGTTTTCTTTTTAATGAGATGCAATCTTATATTAAAGGTTCACATCCTGATAAATTCTAAAACACACACATGTCTAAGCCTGGGTTCCCTATCTCCTTTATCTCTGGCACTTAAAATAAGTTGGCAATAAA